>NC_056738.1:484248280-484388280 GCF_019279795.1 Protopterus annectens | reverse complement strand
ATGTATGGCTCCCAAGTATGCAACCAAGTCCAAAAGGTTTAGGATCTTTGCTTGGACGTGTTTGTATGTAGGAGTAGTTTGTCTTTACAGTGAAGGTGTCTAAGATATAGAGTAGAAGTTGAGAATGTTTTCATAAGGCAGGACACTTTGTGGGTTTATGTATTAGGTTGTGGGGAAGTAGGAGGTGGTAGTGGTTTAGTTCATGATATGCAATGATGGGATCTATATGGGTGGTTAGTGACGAATCTATCAATTTTATTAAAGCATTGCTCAAGTTTAGTTTTTAGTGTAACCTGTATGTTAGTAAAGATAAATGAAGCTTTAAAAAGAGCAGGCAGTAAATAAGCAGATGCAATTGCTTTCCTGGCAGGGTCAGTGAGGAAGTACTTTGCTCTGTTTAAAATCTTCTAGTTTCTGATGTTTTTTATGGCTTGGTTAATGTGGATGTCAAATGTCATGGAGATATCTATTGCGACACCTTGTAGTTTTGTGCTTGGGACAATTTCTATTGAAATATTGCGGCTGGATGACATATTTAAATAACTATTTAGAGTGATAGATGTGGGGGCGGGAAAAATCACTTCTAAGAGATTTAGTATTAGTTCAGAATTGCTGAGCAAGGCTTCTTGAATAAGATGTTGAAGTCTGGTAAGACTGGAGGCAGAGTAGATGAGGGTAGAGTCTGCATACTGGATTAAAGTGACAGGTTTAGCAACAGATGAAAGATTTATAAGTAAGTTGAATAAAAAGCGGGGTGAAGATGGTGCCTTGGTGACGCACACTTAGATGGAGAGAAATGAAGAGAAAGTAGATTGCTATTTGACAGCCTGGAATCTGTGTCAGAAAATTTTGAAACCATAAGTAGGACTGAGGAATGTCAAGAGTGTGGAGTTTGCAGAAAAAATTGTGGTGAGAAATGGTATCAAATACTATGGATAAATCCAAGAACAGAACAAAGATGGGGTTTTGGTTGACTGCATCAATGAAGTTTAGTAATGCAGTGGTGGTACTATGATAAGGGAGAAAACCTTGCTGGATTTTTGACAGAAGTTTGCCATCATAGATATTGGAGAGGTTTAATATGGATGCATTTCTCAAGGATATTTGAGAAAGGAGGGAAAAAGCTATGGGTCTAAAGTTTGAAAAATAGGTGTATTGTTACCACCCGTGTGTAACAGAAGGATGCATGACTTTTTTTCAAGAGACTAGACACATATCCTTACTGAATGGATCTGTTTTATAAGTATAGATATGAAAAACACAAAGGCTCAGCTGCAAATTTTATAAATCTTGTTGAGATACTGTCAGTAGCCAATATTGTTGGTTTGAGTTTGCACTGAAGCTTTTGTATGGTAGAAGTAAGGACGGTGTTGACAAAAAAAGGAGTATATTTCAGTTTGGATACTGGAGTTGGTGTAGACTGTGGTATTGTCAAACAGTGAGGTAACTGCTTGAATTAAATGTGTATCGAATAGACATGCAGTCTGATTAGAGGGAGTACGAGGTGAGGTGTTTAGCTGAGCAGTTTTACCTGGACTGAGGAGGTTATTTGTAAAGGACCAGAACTGCATTGGGGATTTTATGTTTGTTTGCAAGGTTGTGTAACAGTTATCATTTTTATCCTCCTGTTTGCTATCTTGAGGAGTTGTCCAAAATAGTCTTCGTTTTCTTAATTTTTTTTAGTGTTAGCCATATTTTCCAAGTCTTGTCCATATTTTTCACAATTGCTTTTGTTCTTTTGGCTAGCCAGGGGGCAGGAGTCTTACTGATCCTTTTTATTCTCAAGGGTGCTTACTCATTCAATACAGTTAAGGATGATTCTATTAAATTCTTAAATGGTGCTACCTAGTGCCATCGCTTTTAGTAGGCCCCAATTTATTAACTTTAAAATTGCAGACATTCACTGTAGAATTTGGATATGTTCCTTACTAGACTGTATTGAAGTTCTTTGACTAGATTATTAGGATGTCTTATGGTATAAGTAGGAAGTGGTTACTTGCCCGAGTGAAAAGAAAATAATTTTGCCAGTTTAGATACACATATCCAGTCTATGACAGTTTCCTTGAAGTTGGGATTGTTTATTCTAGTTGGGCTTTGGATGATTCGATGCAGGATTTATGGAGATTCATGGCCAGTAGGAGCTGTCATTCAAACTTGATCTTAACTGTTAGCAAGGCCTCTTGACTCTGTCCCTCATTTGAGGCTAACAAGAAAACTGGAGGGATTGGAGTAGCACCAAGACCAAGGAACTGCGTCACTAAATGGTAGGATACAGTAGATTGTTGTGAAACAGAAGGAACTAGGACATGACTATAGAATACAGTAGAGGTGCATTTGTCTCAAAGAGAAAAACCAACCCCTTCACTAATGATACAAATATAACTGCAGCCGTGGAGGATGGGAGGAGGGTATGTACAAGGATTTGGAAAGGCTGAACATGTGGGAAGAACTGTAGCAGTTAACTGCAATGCAAGGTACTGCAACTGGACCAAACAACCTAGTTGTAAAGCATCAACTGGGAAGAACAGAAATGGTGGCAGCCAAGCAGAAAAAGGATATGGGGCTCACACAGACAACTAGGAGCATTGTGAGAAGGCTGTGGCAACACCAAACAGGATGTTGAGCTATAGCCTCAGGGGAACAGATTTCAGAAATGGAGCAGTAATGCATTCAGCCTAACGTCTTATCAAACAACACTGAGTATTGACGGCTGTGTTGAAGGCCTTACAAATAAAAGGCTATCAGGCTGGTGGAAGGAATTCAGAAGAAAGCTACCATAGAAGGAAATGAATATGACAAATGTGCTAGATCAGCTAAAGCACACACACTACCTACACCAACACACACACACACACACACACTACACCAACTACAGCTAAAAGGAACGATACAATACTGATGAATAAGATCATGCAAAGGAAATGTGGGGGGACACTGTAATGGTTCACAAAATTATATCAAGAGTTTTGAAGGTGTCACTTTGAAGAGCAAGAACAAATGGTAAAGGAGGGGCACAGGCAGCAGATTTAGTAACTATTACCTAGATCTTCTAAATACTTTTTCACAGTGAAGGTTGTTGACCCAGTGAATGGGCTACCCAAATGGGTGATGCAGAGGGAATCATTCAAGATTCCCTTGGACAGGTGAATAAAGGGAATGCAGAAGGCAGAAATGGTAAAGAAAAGAAAAGAAAATATTAAAGGCACTTCCAGTATCTGTGGAAGACAGGAATAAAGCCCTGACTGCAACCCAGAAGACCAGAGGTTAAGAAGTGGCCAACAGCTGGGTAGTATGAGAAATGATTGGCAGCAGCTCGACCACCTGGGAGGGGGGATGGTTTCTGACCGTTTTTTTTTTGGCTTGGGTGATAGCTCAGAGCAATGAGCAGGTACCAGAATCAGGAGGGATGTGTGGCCATCCAAGCCAGTGATGGTACTGCAGGTAAACATCTCCGCCAGTGTCACCACTTAGTAGGGCCATCCCACTCAAGATATTAAAAATAATAATAATATTTCACTTCAAAACTCATTGTCAAAGGCATTCAGCAAACACAACTCTATCTTTCATTTATTTTATTTTACATTTGTTAACTGGGAAGAGTCCAGCTGGGCAAGTAGCTTGTTTTCAGCAGAGACCCAGGGAGATAAGCTCACTAACAATAGTACAAAGCTCACTAACAATAGTACAAAAAGATCACAAAAATGTTTAAAAGATTTACAAACAATATACAAAAAGTTTGACAGTTGCCAACAATCACAATTTACAAAAAGGTGAATGTAAAACAGAAAACAAGAAACTCCTTAAGATATATAACCAAAAACCATTGTGGTACTTTTATTTGGTAGAAGTAAGACAAGAAGATAGCAGAATAGAAAACATTTTATCGAAGGCATGATAAATTAGCCTGGAGTATAGCCACTGTTGAGTAAGGTATTCCTTTAGGAGTTTTCTAAAGCTATGATGATCTGTGTTTTTTTTTTTTTTTTTTTAAGACATTCTGGGGTAATAGGTTCCACTGTTTGGCTAATTTGAAGGAGAAGAGAGAGTCACCAAAGTAATTATTATTTCAAACAGGTTACAAAAGAAGACACCAATGACTACATGAATCTCATCTGAAGAATAACTTAATATCCTAGGAATACCGCGACCAGTCAAAAACTACACATTTTTAAAAATTAAACAAAATAAACCTGGACAGTGAGAGAAAGAGGAGGGAAAGTATCCAACTCATGTGTTCCATAGTGGTCTCTCAGGACTAAAACGGTGACAACATCATAATACACATGCATACTCATATATGCAATGCAGTTCAATATCAGAGGGATCTACAACCAGCATTTAACCTGGGACTACATGGGTACAAATTAAGTGTGCATTTCTAGGGGGAAGGGGTCTGTCTGTACATGTGGTAGGTGAGAAAGTCAACTTTTAAAGCAGGTCTCACAAGTACTACACAAAAACTGAACAATCGTACAGTAAGAGGATGTCACACCTAACAAATAAGCAATGCTAAGGTCCCTAACTAAGTGAAAACTACACAACAACCTTAGACAAATGGCAAATTCTTCTTGAAGCAGATAAATGTTACGTTCCAGTAGTCTACTTCTACAAATAACACTTTAAAATACAAGCAAACATTTGCTCCAAAACCCAGCATGGTTTCCAACTTTAATACTATCACTGGTCTTAGATTTTGCCAATACTATACAAATGTCACAGAAATAAAGGTATAACGGTGCCTACGCTACTCTTAAGGCTTGCCTAAGGCAGTCAACGCTGTATCCCACCAACATCTTACTGAACTCTCTTCACTTAGTCTGTCCCAGTCCTCTCTCTTTCATAGTTCCTTAGCTAGCTAGCCATCTGACAGACATCAAGCTGTAAAATGGCAACAGACTCTCCCCTTTCAATCTGTTTAAGTAGGTGTATCATAGGGTTCTATATTACGATCCCTCTCCCCTCTATTCAACATTTTTACAAACAAATTTCACAGTGACACACATCATGTTAACATAATTCAATACTCCTCTGACTCAACACATATGTTTAGCCAGGTTACAAACCGATTACAACAGATTGCCCAAAACACCTTCTCTGCTGTATAATCTTGGCTAAATAAAAACAACTGATCTTAAATCTTAACCCCAGTAAAACAAAACTGACATTCTTCACCCAAAAACGATAACCCAAATAACTCATATAATATCATTCAATAACATTAAAACAGTAACTCAAAACAAATTTACTAGGTGTTATAATTGACAACAACCTCATATAGGACTATCACATGTTACAGATAATCAAAAAGACCTGCCAAAAACTATGTTCCCTCTATAGGGGCAAACAAATACCATACATATTCCACAAAAAAAACACTAGTCTCAACCTGTTTACTTCAAACACTATGGTATGCTTAACCTATCCTTCCCAAATGCCTATACACAACCAAATTCAACTCCTGCTAGAACAAATTTGCAAAATTCTCAAGCAAACCTTACCTACAAGACACATCATGGTCACACCCTAAAGTAACTAAACTACTCAGCTACATAACTGCACACAATCTTACACACTCACCAGAAACATGCACAGGACCAAAAGTCACCCTGTAGCTATCCTGGCCAAACAGGGGACCTCCACTCTGCAGATAAATAATCTCTGGAATGCTAACTAAAACTAGTTGCTAAACACATTACAGCTTAAAAAAAAAAAAATACAAACATCTAGGGGCAGACATCTCTAACCACATTGAGACTTTCTTGTAGTCCCTTCTTCTTCTATTCCCCTCCGCTTTTCCACCAGTTTTCAGTCTAACCTGAATACTCTATCATACTCACATTTTTGCTCCATCACTGCATATTTTCTTTCATGCTACTGTCATATCAGTGAAACCAACTCAAGTCAGACTTGGATTATACTACCCCTCACCTATGAGGACTAACACTTAGCTCTTCAAATGTTTCATAGTCTTAAAATTTTGCTCTCTACACTAAAATTTATCCTGTACTATTTGTTACTAGCAAATACCCAAGTAACTACCTTATCAGTGCCAGTATATTCCCATATATGAAAACATTTAAAGCATCTTACCTGTAAATGCATTAATATTTACTACAAAATCTTATATGTAAATACACCCTTGCATCATTTTCTGATATGTAAATCTACTCTCTATAGTAACAAATACCATATATACTCTCTGAGCTATTTACTGTACCAGACTGTTGTATACATGTTCTCGTATCTATGTGCTAAAGTACTGTGCAAGAGCTTTTCTCCCAGGTCCACTGCATAAAATTGGTTTTGACCATATGGACTTACCCGGTCAACAAAAACAGATAAATTCAGACCCCCATAATGAATGACAAAGCAAAAAATAATTGGTAAATAGCTTCCAGATTAGGGACATTTGTAAATATTGTACCACTAACTTAAGTTGAAAGAAAAAGAAAAAAATTCTGACAAAATAATGTTTAAACCAAAATTAGGTATCTTCCTAAAAATTAGGGACATTTGAGAAGTGTGTTTTCAGGGTGGAATGGAAAACATGACAAACCTCACCTAAATCTACACATCTCTGTAATACTTCTCAACTATCCCCGATTTTGAAGAATGTCCATAATTTTACCTCATAGTTTTGAGTTGTTTCTCATAAAATTTGTAGTTTTTCTGGAAAAAAAATCAGCAAGGACTGCAGTCCGTTGTTAATGACAAATTTTAATTTCAGACTTCATGTCCTGAAAAAAAAGTATGCCAAAGCCAAATATGTTATCCTGGCAGCTTAGTCAGTGAACAGCAATATTTTGGGCCTTTGTGCCACATTTCTTTTTAAAATTTTGTCTTCGATTCTTGAGTGGCCATCTCAACTATCCCTGGTTTTTAGGGAAATCACCAAGTCTGGCTAGTAAGTTTGATCAGATCCTCCTAAGATCAGTGACACCTTGCAATACAATACATTTTTCACAATCAACAAATAATGGTATGTAATTAGTTACAAAGATCTTTTACTTCAGAAAATGCAAGTTAACTCATATTCTTTAAATAGCCAGTTTTAGGCACCAGAGAATCCTGCATACACTGGGAACTCCCTGGTTCTTGAGAGGGGGTGCCCACCTAAACAAGTTAACTTATTTTATTTTAAATACCACAAACCAAACAATCCAAAAGGAAGCACAGGAGGCCGGAAACCAGGAAATCGCCCCAAAATAAAATTTTATTAACCACTGGTAAGTGCTTTCGTCTGGTGAGCATCAGACGAAAGCGCTTACCAGTCACATTAATAAAATTTGTTTTGGGGCTATTTGTACAGCAATCTTGTGTACTTAATAAACCAAATGGATAATAACCCAAGGACTGGCACCACTTCTTTAAAATTCAAAGATCTCTGGTTGTAGTGATAGTGTTTTGTCAAGTAGACGGTTTCATAATTTCATTAAAATGTTTTACCCCTGCCTTTGATTTAGTTAAATCCTGTTGGTGGGCATTCTCCCCACTAAAAGTATTTTCATAGCCAGCGTTAGGCACCTGCAGTGCCAGCAACTGTGAGAGGCCGCCTAATCATCCTTGATTGTGTGTGGACCCTACAAAAGCTACCACTGGAGAATATGAAGAGGAAAAAAAAATGATCATTCATTCTCCAATTATCCACTTTATCATAAACAGAGTTGTGATAGGACTCTGTAGGGATAAACCCGGTAATCAGTGAATGGACATGTGCAAGGCAAGTGCTTGAGATAAGCATCCAACAGCAACTGATCTCACCTTTTAAGAAAAGCAGATGCCCTCAATCTTGGATGGTTTTCTCTTTCAGGACATTTTACAAATCCTGGCAGGACACCAGATAATTCTCTTTGCTCAAGAATTCTGGGCAAAACTAAAACTAATGGAGGAACAAAGGTGCAAAATCAGGAACAATTTTTAAAATATTACTCTAATGCAATTGGAAAATTAACAGAATAACAAATTTTACATCATGTACTTTCTGAACAATAAGATGTTGAATAAAATTCTAATGTCTGGGATTATTTACTGTCCGCATTCTTGAATGATTTTACCAGCAAATCAAAAATTTTACAAGGGACAGCAAAATTTGCAACATTCTATGAAACAATGAACTTTGACAAGTATACATTATTCCTCAATGAGATGGGGAAAAAAAAAACTTACCCCCGCTGTTGGTTGCTAACTGCTAAACAAGAACTTTTGATCTGGTCTGGCAGTACTAGTGACATACAGTGTATCACTAGCTGCTGAAATCAGTGTTGCTACGAGTGAGTGAGTCTCATCACTGATTTTTATCAAAGGACATACCTGGGCAGATGCATAATTTTTCAAGGCAGAAGTAAAAGATGCAGTTAACAAGTATTTATCTTTCCAAAATAAGGCATAAAATACATCACAGAACATTCAGATTCTTATAGCTTTTAGGAGTCTGGCAGCCCCCACACTCCATACTGTATAACTACATTCTGACATAGGCTTAGTGGTGGCCTCTACCCTTAACCACACCCATTCTACAACCAGTCGTTTGCTGCAGCTTGTGCGAGATGCTGGGTACAGAGCGGTCATTATTTCTTTAATTTTTCTCTAAATCAGATGTCACAGGTGTGCACATGAGGTCATTATAACATGTGTTGGGACTGGGGACAGTGTGGTCAATGTTTCTTTTACTTCTCTCACAGGCCTCAGCTGTGTGCAAAGGTCAGCATAGCTTGTGTAAGGGGCACTGACAGAAACTAGTTGGAATACATAATTGTGATCATTACTTCTTCCACTTTCCTCACAATCATATTTCAAACACTGAAAACCAGTGGCTGCCCTTTGGGGGGTAGAGAAGATGGAGCATGCTATGTGTAGGCATGATAATCACTGGAAATACATAACTGTAACCATTTGTGCCTTTGCTTTCATCCCAATCTAACACCACACAAATGCACAGATAGGATTTATGTATTTTGTCAAAACATTTTTCTTGATAGTTTATTGTGAACTAAAATTGTTTCAGCTTTGAACATTCAGCCTTGTATGCAACTTATATCTTCTTGAAAAGAAGAAATAAGACTGAATTTTATGTTTGTGTTCCTTTTCTTTTTTTGTTCAGGCCTCTACTGGAACAAAAGGTTGGAAAAAAAATTATCTAAAATTCATCTCAGTGCATCTATAATCCTATGGCTTCTGAGGACGTGGCATCCCCCAAATCTCCCCCCAAGTAATTCAGTTATTACCTACACAGTTTTTACTGCACTGTCTTTGCCAGATGTGTTGAAAGGATGTGAAGAAAAGCAATTTTGAAAAGTAAGTCATAATTTTTGCTCTTGCCATCACTGGATGAAAAGGCTGATTTGAAAAATTCTAAAATGTATTTGGGTGCATCTAGAAACCCATGGCTTCTGGGAAAAGTTGAACAGTAAGGCAAAATGTCAGAAAAGGAAGGAAAAAAGTAATTTACATGATGTAGGGAGCCCAGGATGGGGGGCACTGGAGAACATGTGTGGGAGGGTGACAGTAGTAGATAGCACGGAGGGTGCCATTGAGCCCTTCACCTATGCCACCATTTCATTTAAAGCCAGCCCTGTACATAAGGTCGCAATGTAACATCAGTACAACTAAATGCCAGTCATTGAATGCTCCTCTGAAAGCTGGGATAACAAGGTTGTGATACACAAACCTATATCACAATGTAAGAGCACTGCAACTACAGTTCAGACTGTGTACTACTCCTAAAACTTTGCAGCATAAAATAAAATGTTGCTTAGGATGGCTGGGCAGTGACAGGGTGTTACTTAGACTGGAAGTATCAAGGGGGTTCCTCAACTTGACATTTGTTGGGGGCCCCCACAACGCTAAAATTGGCCCTGTATTCTTACACTGACAGGTGAAATTGAAGTGTATTAACCCAACACGAGTTTGAGCAGGAATGGGCGTGCCCGCCGTGATTGACATGCCGGAGGGCAGGGATTAACAACGGCAATGTGCCGTGATTGACACGCAATGCAAATATAACGGTTAATCCGTTTGTTGGGATTTGGTAGAGCTATGGAGTACCGATCGCCGCTACAGTTTGGTGATTGAAGCGTAGGAGTAGTGGGTCGCCTATCAAAACACTGATTTATTGTCGTTGTGAGTAATCTGGTGAAGCAGATGTGGAATTTTGATCTACTTAAAAGACTTTCTTACATATCGCTCAACTGTCCAGGTTTTCTAAGAATGTCCAGATTTCTGCCTAATTTTTGCTCTGTTCCTAATAAAATTTGTGATTGTCCCTGTTTTTGGGCATTTGTCCCTTCCATTAACTTAAGCTGGTTGAGCAGGTTGAGAACTATGCTTATTTGTGAGGATCTTAAGTAGCAGTTCCTTAAAATTTTACCCCACACGAGTCCTCCGTTCTCTGTGATATAACCCAATTAGATTAATTCGGGCATCTGGAGAAATTTGGCTGGACTTAAAATGCCCATGTGTGTCCTGTGCATACCCCTTGTTATATCTGTAACTAGGAAACCAAACCTGGAACACTGAATAGATCTTGGCATGTTAAGTACTCCTATATAGTAAAGGTTGTGAATTTAAGTTGTCATTGAAGTAGTGTATTAGCTCTGCTGCACTTCAATCAGCTGAAATAGCTTCCATGAGAATACTTTAGTTCAACCAGTGTTGGCAGCAGTCAGACTGCTACTGAAGTATTTTGTTTATCAGTTCAGTCAACAAACTTCATTCCTTTACTTGGCTGTTTTTTAAACCTTGCCACCCCTTTCCTATGTTACTTGTGGTTGTTAGGTTCAAGCTCAAAACAGTGGATCAGGATGTTGTGGGCGTCTGTTTTTTAGCCTAAGTTCACGAAATAAACAAATAGGCACATGCTAAATGTATGTGTTTTCTTGTTAACTGGACAAACAGTACTTGCCTTTGGACTTGCTGAAATAAAAAAAAATGTTTTGATTTCACAGCAATCACATCTTTTTGTGCACTCAAATCTTTTTGTGCAATTAACTTGTAGGGTTGCCACCTTTTCAAATGGCCAAAGTGGGACCAGTACAAAGGATAGAACTTAACTTTTTTGCCTAAATAAAAGCTTATTCTTGTAGCATTTTAGTTGCTTATTCTGTTTCTTATAACATTTAGGCATTTTAGATACAGAATAACTGGTTTTATGCAACTATTACATAAAATATATGAAATAATGTCCTAAAATCTCAGGACATTTGCCATTTTTTTAATTTTTTGTCAGGATACAACTGCCCATAGAGGGACTGTCCCTCGCAAAGTGGGACAGGTGGTAACCCTATTAACTTGTGTTTCACATATCGCAAATATTACCTTGTGTTAAGGTGGCATCTTTCAATCAAACGGTGGGTGGTGCAGTCAAAATGCTCACAGGTGGGGTTTGGGCAGGGCTTGCTACTGCGCATCTGGTGGGTTAATTCACTTCAATTTCGCCCTCTGACAACTTTCTAATATTAAAAAAAAAATTCTGGTATTAAGACATCCAGAACTGTGCAACTAAACCACCCAAAAGAAAAATATACCACAAGTCAGGCAGCAATTCCAAGTAGGGTTGCCACCTTTTCAAATGCCCAAAGTGGGACATTTTTGGTATAAACGTCAGATTTTGCTGGCCAAAACATACCCATGACTAGTACAAACGGCAGAACTTCACTTTTTTGCCCTCGCAAAGTGGGACAGGTGGTAACCCTAATTCCAAGCCTTCAAACTGGAGTTTAAACAAGCCACTGATTAAACTGACTAGGAAGAGATTGAAAGTGAAACCACCTCCTCCTTTCCTGACTGAAAAGTACTAAAGTTCCAGCACTAAAGAAGGTCAGAACCTACAGGAACTTCAGATATTGTGGTTCTTTACCGTTTCCTAAATATTTGGAAAAAAGTCACCAAACACACAAGCGATATCCTGACAAACATCATCTATGAAGCATTTCAGTTTTGCATCTGCTAAATACTAAAAAAAAAAACAAAAAAAAAACATTTTATTAAATACAATGAATTCCAGTTATTCTACGTATTCTACGTACTTACCATTCAAAAAGGTCACACCCAGCTAGAAAATAGTCAATATCAAACTATCATCTATTGTCAGTAGAGTATACTACACAGACAGCAAATCTCTGGCTGCCAGAAAGAGCAACGGTTAAAGATTTTGCTGCTATGTAAATATGCTATGAAAGTTCGCGTCACTAACACAAAATGGCAGAATTAATATTTAAAGTGTTGATAAACTCACCTGACGCCAGATACTAAAATCCCACCACTTCTACAAGGCTTCCAAATTAAAGAACGTCCGTACCACCCTTGGCCAAAGACACGAAACTTACAGAGTGCAGCCATGTTTTACTAGACACGAACACGCATCATCAACTCACTTTGCATAAAGGGTGGAAATAGTTCTTGTAAGCAGCGTGTTGCAGGGATGGATCATAGCTGCCGACCAGAAGCATTGCTTTTGATTTAGTTTACGCTTCACTGGGTTACCACGTGTCCCACTTTGCGAAGGACAGTCCCTCTTTGGGTGGTTGTGTCTTGCGAAAAAATGGCAAATGTCCTGAGATTTTAGGACAAAAATATTTCCTAAGTTTCCTTTTAATAGTTGCATAAAACAATTATTTTTATCTAAAACACCTAAATGTTATTTACGAAATAGCATAAGCAACTCAAATGCTCCAAAAATAAGCTTTTATTTTGGCAAAAAGATGAAGTTCTATCCTTTGTACTGGTCATGGGCATGTTTAGTCCTGCAAAATCTGACATTTCTACAAGAAATGTCCCACTTTTGGCATTTGAAAAGGTGGCAACCCTAATAAAGGTTGATATATCTCAGCTGTCCAGATTTTCGCAGAATTTTTGCTTCATATTTGTGGTCTGTTTCTCATAAAAGTTGTGATTTCCTGGATTTTTGTAGCAAATCAGTGATGAATGAATTCACTAAATAATGACTGGAATTTGAATTTCAGACTTCATGCACGGTAACTCAAGACCTTTTTATTCTATCAACTTTCTAAGTTTATAAGAGCAGTATTTAAAATGTGTCCCTATTTTTGGGGCTTTGCCCCCTGTAATTTTTGGCTTTGTCCATATTTTTTTGTGCTAAGAGGTTGAAAGCTATGAAGGATGTCTTGTAGTTAGTTTAGAGTGTACGGGTTTGTGACATTTATATAATCTGTGAATGAAGAGTATATCTCACTGCTTCCCTCAGGATGCTGACAGTTTGAGTGGCTCCATCAGAGAAAAAAAGAAAAAAAATATATATGTGTGTTTGTGTTTGTGTTAGAGTTTAAAGGGCACAGCAAGGAGAGGGATAACAGAAAAAGCCGGCGATAGTATAGTGTACTGGCTCACCTTCAGTTCTGCGCAGGAGTGGGCGTGGCTACGTTGACTGGCATTAAAAGTTGCATATGAAATGAGGTATAATTGATCTGCCATTCATATTAGCAGTGGCATCATGCATACAATTAAGGTGGACGAATGGAAGTCAAGTTTACAAGTGTAAACTCCCTCGGTTACTTTCATAAAGCTACAATTTCAAGAAACGTAGATCGGAGACAAGTGTACTTGACAAATATCACCCTAAATGTAAAACCATACACGTAGTAATGTACAATTTCCAGATCCCCTTAAATGTAAAACCATACGCGTAGCTCGGTTACTTACATAAAGCTAAAATTTCAAGAAACATAGCTCAGAGACAACTGTACTTGATAAATATCACCTTAAATGTAAAAGCATACACATAGCTCGGTTACTTTCACACGGATCTTCACACATCAATATAATAACCTCCTCACACCTTGCAAGTCCGACTATTGACAGTTACCATCTCGCAAATCATACTATTCAACTGTAAATGCCTGGTGTTCAGAAACACATTGTATGTGTATCTGTATTTCTTAATGCGTCGGTATTTGTGGTTTGGTGGAGGTCAGCATAATAAATATACTTGTAATGTAGCCCTGTGTGTCCATGCCTATGTTCGGAAAGATGTTTTTTGTTCGGAAATTTATTTTTATTTTAAATACAGCAATTTCATACATTGTTACAATTGCAGCATGTCCAGAAACTTGTTTTAGACATTGTGGCATGTTTTATTTTTTATGTTTTATGTTCGGAAAATGCATGTTTTCTTAGCATTCTCATACACTGGAATCAATATTCATTGACACTGGATGAATATTCAATAGGTTGGACTGACGTACAACTATGGGGGAGGGCTTTGGGCAGGGCTTGCTACTGCCCATCTGGTGAGCCAGTACACTACACTATCGCCAAAAAGCCATAGGTGTGGATATAACCAGTAACCATTTTTTTCGCTTGTAAGTGTAAAAAATGGTGTTTCTAATAATTATTAGTAATTGTGAAAAGTACAGTTGGATAAGTAAAATACCTCGTAAGAGGTACATTCCTCATTTCGAGGGTTAAAAAGTCCATGTTCCTTATTGTTCCGCATCGAAAGGGTCATAGCGCTTAACATTCTATATCCAAAATGTGGACAACTACCTTTCTAAACTTCAACTAGGAAGCTGGTAGCATGGTTAAATGCATTACTTTGTTTTTCTTCAGAACCCTGTTGCAGTAGCCTAAGTCACAGGCAACTCAGATGATATGGTGGCAGAACCAAATCCTTCCGAATTGCTGATCAGTTGTTTGTTTCCTGTGAAAGTAGGAAAAAGGGATAAGCAGTATCTAAACACAGATGGTTGTCCCACACTACTGCCTTTTGTTATCCTCACCATGAACAGTCACTTCCTGGCACAGACAGGGCTATGTCTACTCTGGCTTTGGCTACTTCCATAGCATTTTGGAAAGGGGTGGACTCTAGAAATATACTAGAGGCAGGATCTTGGTCATCAGTTCATACATTTATCAAGCATTACAAACTTGGACTCCTACAACAGGTCCAGTCTGGTTCTCCTGAGGCTATTCTTCAAGGGGTCCTGGATTCTGACCCACCTTCTTCATTCTGTGTTCTCTCTAAGCTTTGGTATTCATGCAGTATAGCCTTAAGCAACTTCAGCAGTGATCCAGTGGAGAACATAGTATGGCTGTGTATGTTAAGCGAAAAATAATCGCACTGGACCAACGGACTTTATTTTTAACATAATGTTGTTTTATTTTATTTAAAAGTGAATTTTAATGAAACAATAACATTGATTAAGCACTTTCGTCATCAGATTCTGTACTTTGTAAATTTTGTTGTGGCTGTAGATAACCCAAAGGATAAAACAGCAAATTTAAAATGTAAAACAGACACAGAGAAATGCAAAAAACCTTCTGAAGTTATTTATTGGAATACAATGGTAAGCATCTTTTAAATCAAAACTTACTAGAAAATTGGAAGGATGGTGTCAGAGAATGTAGAGAAGGCATTTTGAACTTTGGAACTATAAAATGCAGATTTACAAGAGAAAGGTCTAAGACAGGTCTCCAGGCTCCCTCTTCCTTTGGCACCAAAAACATTTCTGAATAAAGTCATTTCCCTGTTTTAGCTGGGGGAACTTGTTCTGGTACCCCTGAGACAGCACTGGATTCAAAATAGGAGGGAATGGACCAGTTTGATTTAGAGGATGTGGTGGAATCCATTGAAAGTGAGGAAGGGAGTCCCACTGCCAGGTCTAATTTTCTAGAATGATTCACAAAACCTAACTGTCTGAAGTTATCTAGTGCCACAAAAACTAGGATAGATTTATGGGGTTGTCAGGGTGTGGAAGGGGTTACAGCTAGAGGGGGATCATATAGTCAGTCTGATTGTTTGGGGTTATTTCTGGTTCTGGAAGAGTCCTTTCTTCTTTGACCTTCTCTGCTACTGTTTTTTTTTTTATTTAACTTGCCTGAACCATTCTGTGTAAGCTTTTTCTGCTTTTTGAAGAAGAAGCCTGAAATTTAAAAAAGTTACATTTTGGAAAGGATCATTGAAAAGTCTGGGTAATCTGGATTTAACTTCCCTCTTTCATCAAAACTCTTAAGGACTTCCACAGAAGTACCACATAACACTTCTTTATACAGTGAAATATTTACAATTTCAGTTTTAATATCTAGTGGCAAATTTTGATACTGCAACCATGCAAACCTTCTCAAAACAGAGTCAGTGGCAGCAGCCCTGGAAACATCAAAGTGTCATAAGCAAATGTCAAAGAATGTTTGATTAGCTGAGACTTTGCATGTAGTACTGAACACACACAAACTTTAGTGTTTGAAGAAAGGAGATCAATATTAAACTCCTTAAATTATCATAAGAATCCAGCAAGAATTTAGACTCATGTTCCTGGGAAATTTACAATTTTGAAGGCCAATGTAGAAGAAGAATAAGCTTAAACTTATCCAAAACATTTCCCAGTTTGTTAAAAGGGTATGGTTAGTAGATGAAAGAAGTTTGGTTGAAGCTGACTTTGATAAGGAAATTTACTGTGTGATCTGCACTGGGGTTAGAAAAAAAGAAACTTATGGGACCGGAGTGCCTTATACGACTTATCAGACGTTTTAAGTGCAGATGGCTAACTATCAGGATAAGTGCAGGCTGCTGAAAAAGTATCCCCTAAGGCTAGCAAAATAAGAGGAACATATATAGGAAGATTAAAATCCACCTGTAATAGATCTTAATATATTTGTTGAGATTCGGCTATATTTGTTTTGTTCCCATTGGGGGAAAATCCCTTATATTGGGGTTAGTATTTAAAAAATTGCCATTGTTTAGGAGAAGTATCTATGGAAAAGGCTCCCTTCAGACTCAGAATCTCCTCTGTAGTGTGAGAATTTAAGACAGTATACTGTCCCAGTCTAACTGCTATCCCTCAGACTGGAAATCAAAATATGATAGGAAAGAAATTGTTTTCTTCCTCTTCTGAAGAGAAAAGCCATCAGTCAAGGACTGTACTGCTCTCAGTATTCCTTCCAAACCCGGACAGTTATCTGCTCCAGATGAGGAAGAATGTCCAGACTTAAGCATTTTTCTGGGAGGCCCCCCATAAAATGAGTAGCTGGGTGGACAGTCCCTACCCCAGGGAGTTGCTTCTCAGTGCAAGTTAGCAATGGAATGTCCAACGCTACCTTCTCTGAAGTCTGTAAGAGTGGTTTCTCTTCCCTGGTAAAAGCAACTTTACAGCCACAGAGAATGTGCCTAACTCCCGGTTCATAATGGCATCTTGAGGGTTAGCATCAGAGGGACCAGGAGAAGTACATGAGTAGTCTAATGAACAACTGCTGGCCACAGCAGAGCCATCCATTAGAGACTGAGTTATGAAGGAAGGTGACTTGAATACCAAAGCCTCTAGAACAAGTTGTTTTTTTTTCTTATTGTGGCTTTGGGAGGAAATGATAGTCTTAAGAGAACTTGAGTTCATCCTCTATTCACTAATAGTCCCTCAGATGGATAGCAGAGCAAAGAAGAGACTGACACCCACAAATTAAAAAGGTAGGTACTAAAGTAAAACATTTTAGTTTTAAGCACCAGCCACACTTGCCCAAGTCCCTCACAACAAAATAATGAATAAGCAGTACAATTCTCCTCACAAAATTCACTACAATTCACAAAAAAAGTTCAGAAAACCCAACAGGGATTCCAGGCTGACTAACAGCCAAGTATAGTGCCTGATAAGTGGTCATGGGGTGCCAAGAAGAGTTGGTCTCCATTTCTGAGAGACAATGAAACTTTTTTACTGAAAAAATCAAGAAAGACCACTCTGTCCAATAAAGTATAAGCCCTACAGAAAAGTTTGTAAGTAAAATATAACTAATTTCTGAGGAAAAACACAATTGTACACAGGAATCCCCTCAGGCAAGTTCCACCATAAAACTGCAGGTCTGAGGCAAAGTTTTCTAGGGATCATTATTTCAATGGAGAGAAATGCCCTAAAGTTAACTATCTAACAAAAAAAAAAATAAGTAAATGTGGAAGATAATACCCAATGGGAGCTTATCTGTGCAGCGTTAAAGAAGAATTAGCCATCTACTGATCTTCTGAAGTCTGCAGAGGAGGTCAATCTTTGGAGGCAAGAAAGTTCTGAAATAATGGATGGTGGAATGTGTGATACTCATAAGCCTAAATCCCTGAGCCCCTGGGATTTACAAAAGATCCTGAGAGTCTCCCACATACCTCTGTACTTCTTTGCTCAGGATTTGTTGACTATGTTTAAAATAATATTGGGACAAAGGACCAAAATTAGAAACATTTTTAAAATATTACTCTAATTCACTTAAAAAGTTAATTGAGCAATGTGTCATCAACATGCATTTTTAGAATGATAGGAAGCATGAATATCTGATGTCTAGCATTACTGACAGATTATAATCCTGAGTGATTTACTAGAAAATTAAATGTTTTTTGAGGGACACTATAAAAATATGAGGCAGAATCTGGGACAGTTGTGAGGTGTGGTTCCCAGTTGTGGTGAAGAATTTTGCAGCCCTTTCACTTTGGTAGAAATAATGTTTTTATGTTTTGTCTGGGAGAAGACATTCTTACTCAGAAACTAGAACTATTTAAATATTTCATGTCTGTTTGATTACCATAGCCAGTATAAGAAGCAACACCACAACAGGTTGGGGCAAAATTGAGACAGTCATGTAATTACTGAACAAATTCAACCAGTCAAGCCAGATTAAAATTCTATAGAGAGAGAGATGCATGCTTAAAAAGGACTGGAAAAGTGCCATTGCATATGACATCACATGTTGACCATGCCAATATCATGTCTTTCACCATGACTTACCATGTTTCCATCATTTTCACTAACTCTTCATCAATACTGGTCACCAAAATGGCATTCCCAAATTTTCCTTCCTGTGCTAACATACATTATACTAAGTGGGGGTCAGCTACCATGACTTGTATCATTCAGCTCCCATGGTTCTATTGCTGCTGTCCTAACCTTCTCCCATTTTCTTTTTAGTCCTGCTTTACATCATAGAGCTCCCCTCACTGCATCAACCACACATCTGATTGATTTTCACTAACTATGCCCTCAAGTTAGCTGAGAAATTCACAGCTTCTCCACTTGAAGAACTCTCATTCTTATCATACTTTTTGGGCCACTTTAATTTGTGGGTGTGATACTGCTCCTTCACCCATCTAAATCTTTGGTTTCATGAAAAAAAAATGTCACCCTTATCCAGACTTGCTAACACATACTTCTACGTTGCATTTCTGTATGCAAATCTCTGAGATGCATCAGACCCAAAACATTTTGATAAATGGCCACTTTGATAGCAGTCATCATTAATCAATCAGTTTAGAGATTTGTGGGTGTATTGCAAAACCATTTCCCCAAAATGCAGATCAAGAACATTGGGTTTCCCCATTCTTATTTTTTTCTTCATCTGCATTCTGAGCTGGTGGCACTTCATACCTAGGAATACTGTACTTATGGGATATAGAGCTGTGCTGTAATAACAAGGATGCTGTAAACATGAGGATGCACACAACTATAAAAGGTGACTGTGCATGTGTGGCACTCAGTCTGTGGTTAGTAATTACTTGTCTTCAAAGTGTAAGCTTGGTCTCAATATGTGTTTCTTCAAAGTATAAGATCTACAGGAAGAAAAAGTGGTGTCAAGATTTACAGTTCTGGAAATCATTTGTAGAACTACTAGAGATTACTCAGCAGGGAAGAGTCAAAGAACATAAGTCAGTCATGGAGCTGTGATCTGCATGTATGAAAACAATTACCCTTGTGGTCTGGTTCATAGCTAAAAAGGATCTAAGAAGGGCCAATTCATTTACATACCTAACAAATAAATTAAAATTGAGTGCTTTTGTGATATCCTTCAGAATTACACATGGTGACATTATTTGGTGCTAAGGGTGTATTATCATAATTTCCTTCCAAACCTCGTTCAGCTTCAAAAACCTACAAGTAAATCTTAAGAGATAGGTTGGCAAGTGTTACAGTGAAGCTTACCAAAGAAAACTACTATTTGTTAACTGAATTTAAAATTTGCAAAAGCAATGAGAGTGCTTAAAGAATGGAGATTGTAAACAGAAATACACAATTGAAAAATGTTAGGACACGTTGGTGCAGTTCATAAAGTCAAAGTTCTCTTGCATCTTGCAAAACATAAGAAGCCACCTCACACTATTGTGGAAATGTAGGACAGTTTACATTCACATCATAGTAAAGTACAGTTTTTTAAGACAAAAGTGAAAATAATAAATATCTTGAAAAAATAACACACACATGCATATATCAAGGTGAAAAAAATATTTCCAAGTTTTTAAAACTATCATTTGCATTCTTCTTTAGTATAAATGACATAAAGACTGATGCATGTTATACCTTAAAGAATGTTTCATGTATTGCTTCCTAAAATCTTCTTCAAAATGCTGCTTTAGACCTCAAAGCATGTACATGCACAGATAAGAGTTTGTTTATTTCTGTGAAATAAGTACTACAGTATGCCATGAAAGTAGAGTTTTTGCTATAGTTGTGGTAAAAGGTGAAGGGCCTGTTTTGTGTGTGAAAAAGTGGCTGCAGAATTAATGAGACATGTCATGTCATTTGAGTTTAAACCAGTGCAAGAAGTGCTTTGTTTGTGGGCAACTGTGAACCCCACTTGGTGTTAAACCCAACATTTTGGTGAATCAGAATACGACACCTTTCAGGTATGAACAGTTTCTTATACATATTGTCAGTAATGAGTAAATTAAGAGGCTGATGCAGAGCATGCATGATGATCATACGTTTTACTCAAACTGAATACTATGCAATCATATGAAATTGCATGACATGCACCTTGCAATGATCGTTTTCTCTTAAACATATACTGTAGTATCACTATTTATGCAACATTTTCATTTCTTTAAAAGGAAATCTATAATAAATAGATGTATTATATTTAGAATTACATACAGTGATTATAATATGGACAATAACTACAATATGGCTAATCTGGTGTGCTATGTTAGATTAATTTAAGAGTAAAAAGTATTTCAGTATTTAGAAAATAGCATTTCAGCACATTATGAAAAGTTGAAAAAGCAACTTTGCAAATGTACAGTTATTATACATTATATAGAGTCGTTGATTTTTTTTCTGTCATTTTTGCCTTTGAGCCTGTTAACTATCAAGCCTCCCTACAAATGGACATGACCCATTTACTCCCCATAGACATAAGCTTTTCCACAGCGTGGGGGTAAGAGTTGCCTGGATGGGGCCATTGCTCAGGCAGTTATTAGGATGTTTTGAGCCTTTACTGGCTTCCCAGCAATTGAGGGCATTTATAATGGCCTAATCCCCACATGAATGCATGTGCAGAGTCCATAACACCACAGAGGGCCCCAGTGCCTTTCCCAAATAAACACATGCTCCAGCACACCTATGTTTATGGCTACTACCCATGGCAAGCCTCACAATTCCCTTGGGCAACATATGCCCATCAAAGACTCATCTCTGAGGTAAACTATGCAGTACCTTACAAGCTTTATCTCACTGTCCTTCCCCAGAATGGGCATGCATCTCCTCCCCTACCATCTCCATCAGTCACATTAGCCATTTATCAGTTCCAGGTCATCTGGACCATAGCCAGGGCTTTATCCTTGTATACCACTGGAGCTGGCTAATGGTTACTAAATTTGTTCAGTTTTTAATCGGTGTCACAAATCTTGAATATTACTTAGAGTACCTTTTCTGTTTTTTTTCAGCATTCTCTCCACCTGATTCTTATTTACCTATTGCACAATCATGTGTGATTTCTGAAATGGAACAGTGATACATGAGGTAGCCATACTTTCACTAACCTGAGTTTATTTTTCAGTAGTAGAACTATATGTTCATCATCACTTTTGCAGTAGCTTAAGCTATATAGTATGTATCTTACCAAGGATCAGACTAGCTGGTAAACTTCTATACAGCTTTAGGGAAACTTCTGTACAGTCTAGTCACTCTACAGCTTGAGGAGAGAAATCTAAAGTTGGAGATTAGGACACCAAAACTTCAGAACTTTCTTGCCATTGAAGTACACTCTTCTCTGCTGGATTTCAGTTATAGTCAGTTAGAGCTTTACCCTGTTGGGGAATACCTTCCACTTCATCATTTTTTGTGGAGAAAATTCATTCTTTTCTGTCAAATATATTGACTAGAGGCTAGAGCTGGTGTTTTTAGTGGTTATGACAGGACTTTACCTCAAATCTTACATTTTTCTGGGCATGGTTTCCTGTGGGAGATGTCTTTCATATATTTAATTTTTGTGAAAATAGACGTTTGTCAAAACTTTTGAGTAGGGGCTAGGACATGTGACTTTGGTGGTTGTGATTAAAAATATTTAGCTCAAAATGTATTTTTCTAGTCAAGTTATTTCACTGGCTCTCCTAAGCTCTGCTGTCTGCTTATCAGTCACCTTTTTTAGCAGATGGACTATCCTGGGTCCCTGTAGGGATTCCCTTATTATTTATCATGTTGTATGATAGAAAAGTAACACTTTTCTATCATAAAAAATGTTGTTAGACACTGGGGTTAGTGTATTTTGCTGTTGTCACTAAAGAATTTTCCCTCAGAACTTAACTTTTCTGGACTTCCAAGATGGCTGCATATTGAGCAACAGCATAATTTCAGCTCTCTCGGTGTGAAAACAGAAACTCAGAAGAGAGATCCAGTGAACACATTTTTGGGTAAATTTCAGTAACTGGTTAGAAAGTGTACTGCCTGGATGCCAGCAAGAAGAAATTCAGAGAACCTGAGAGAAAATCAACCACAAAAGGTGAGGAATAAAACACTGACTGGGAAGAATTATGCAGCAGTTCAGCTAAAAGCAGAGCAAGCCTCCAGCTTTGATGGAAGACATGACTTCCAGTAACCCAGAGGAAAAAAATAAGTGAAATATACTAAGAGGTGATTAAAATAAATGGAACACTGATGGAGCATATCAACTCAAATAACAAACAACTGCATGAAATTGAAGAAGCTTTAAATAGATATTCTGATGTGGTAATAAAACTGCAAAAATCTGAGGTCAAAATGAAGAAAAGACTAGCTAAATATAATACTGCTTAAGAAGAGATGTTTCAAAATATAATAGACTTAGAGGACAGAGCATGCAGGGAAAACCTGAGATATGCTGCTGTGCCAGAAAAGCTGGAAGGAGCAGACTGTATTAATTATATGAAAGCGCAAATAAGCAACTGGACTGGTGTTTCACAGCAGGAGTTGTTAATTGAAAGGACACATTGTGTCTATGCTCCCAACCTGGCCATGAGTAAGCAACTTAGACCTTTAATAGTAAACATGCAATCCTACCAGAAGAAAGAGTTGATTCTGACAAAACTGTGGCAGAAGGACAAAATACTAAAAGTGAGAGACAGTAGAGTGTTTGTGGAAAATTGTTACTAATTCTACACCAGGCACAAGAGAAGTAAACTTATTCCACTAATTAGGGAATGTGGAGAAGCAGGCCAGAGATTCAAACTGCTGTATCCAACTATCATCAGAATATTCTTTCCTGGAGGGACAAAATGATGTTTTGATGCAGAAAGTGCTAAGGAAGAAATACAAAAGTTTGTTCAACAAAAAGTGAGTCATGAAGCAGAAGGAGATTCTTTTTCTTGTTCTTCTGGTACTAAAGACCAAAGAGACTGTGCCAGTGAAACCTTTTCCAGTGTTTCGGTGGAAAATGCTTGAGAGACAGAAAAAAAGCATAAGAGTTGACCAGAAGAACTAAGAGTATGTTGGAATGCAAGCAGACACTGGATTTGGGAGCTAGAGATAAACAGGAATAAAACTAGCAACTCAGAAATTAACAAAAAATGTGGGATTATAAAGCATTAATTATATTTGTGAAACATGACAGAACAAGAAAACCTGGAAATATTGGGCTTTTTTGACTTTGTTAAATGTGTAAGGGACCCTGAAGCATATGCCATATTCCATGTCATTAATGTTTGGAGGAACACTTAGGAGAGGGGAAGAGGAAGGAAAGAATTAACTCTAAGTAAAACAAACTTTTTCTCTTAACAGTTATATATGTATAGTGGATGCTATCCGCATGGTATAAAGTAAAGTTTTCTCGGTTGTTTTCGAGTGTAATGGGGATAATAAAGTAAACACGTGCCCTGTATTTTTTCCTTATTTTCTCTTTATCCTTGTTCAGTTTTAAGAAATGCAGGCACTGCAATGTAAAAAAAAGTCTGTTCAAAAGAGTATGATACAAGAAAAAATGATGTGCTTTTTCTCATTCATTCATATGGGAAGGGCTGGATTAAGGCTCTTGGCTTTATGTAATAACAAGTTTAAAGAGAAAGTAAATAAAAAAGAACATTGAACATAGTAAAGTTATTCTCTAGCAAATGAATAGATAAATACCTGTAGAAGCAATTCTGTATCTGGTTATCATGTCGCCATAGAGACAATCTGATAAAGAGTAATAAAAACAAAATTCCTCTTTCTTTTAATGGCTTTTTTGAATGGCTAGGAGATAATGTTTTCTGAAACATTCAAGTGCTCTTCTAGGAGGGCAATAAATATAAGCCAAAACCAGACAGCAAGTAGAAGCATAGGCTGTACCATGTGTCTTAGCATGGATAACCTTTGTTTTAGGTTAACCCAAGTCTATTAGTGTGGCTGTCAATTTGGGACAATTGTTCCTTTTAGGAAGGTAAAACTTCAATATTTAAAGATGTACATAGTTTTGTGTGTTAATATTAAGTTAACAGGTTTTTGGGATGTATTTGTTTGTTTGAAGGTTTTCAATAATGCAAAAAGCTTTGTAAGATGTGACATAAACTTAAATGGATATGACCAGAATTCAGAATTAACTGTAAAAAGTCAACCTGCCAAACATTAGTGTGTGCATGTAACACAAAAACATGCAACTAGATGCTTAAAAAGCTGTTAAAAATAAAAGGTGGTAATAATAACTTTTTAACATAATGACTCTTTCAATACTATCTTTAAATGTTAATGGTCTCACAGATATATAAGAAAAAACATAAAGAGTAGTGAACTATATTAAAATGTAGAGTGCAAATAGCTATGCTACAGGAGACATGTTTGGAAAGAACTAACCATGTGAATTTGATAAAGAAAGGTTTTCAGAATAGTTATTCAGTAGAATACCTGGGACAAAAGAAAAGAAGAATACTTATATTAATTGCAAGAGGAGCTCCAATAGTGATAGAAGGGGATAAAAAGATAGTAATGGTAGATATGTAGTACTAAGGGGCTACTGGCAAGGGAGGAGGATTACTCTGACAGGTATTTATAGCCTACCTAAAACTGCTATAATGGAGCTTAAGAAAATTCTGGGAGAAATAATTAGTTTTCAGCAGGGAATATTACTTATAGATGGGGACTGGAATTTGATTTGCAGAAGGCAAGATGTGTTGGGGGGCTCAAAGGGGAAAATATAACAAAGGAGGGTAGATTTTTGAAGAAATTTATGAAAATATTTGGCATGGAAGACATGACTTCAGTAGTAGGAGTTAGGAATGAATTTACATATTATTCCCAAAGATACAAAAACTGGGCTAGTTTAGATAGAACATACACTTCAAGGAAAATGTGCATTTAATTGAAAGTTTTGATATGCATCCAACAACTATTTCAGATCATGTGCCAATAATAAGTAAAATAAATACACAGGGTAATGAAATAAAAATGAGATACTGGTGCTTTCCAATGTATGTGTTGAAAAGAGAGGAATGTAAGGAATGGGTAGTGGAAATTATTCAGGAGTTATTAGAGAAGATAGAAATTTCTTATGACAATATAGCTAGGAAGTGGGATAAAATTAAAGTAGAGTTTAAAAATAGGGTGGAAATGAAAGAGAGATATTGCTAAGAAGCAACAAGAATTATTTAGAGGGGCTGACAAATGTTAAAGTATTACAGAACAGGGGGAATCTCACAGAACAAGAGGAGGAGCAATTGAAGAATGCTAAGTAGAAAATAAAAGATTACCTTGATAATATGTGTGAGTTTAAAAAGTTTGCTGTTAAGCAACTGGGTTCTGATAATAATACAAGACCACAAAACTTTTAATGCCAACATTTCAGGCAACAGAAAGTAGAAAATGTTGTCGTCAAGGTTAGGGAGCCTATAACAAGAATGATAACAAGAGATCCTGTAGAAGTACTTCAGATATTTTGGAAATTTTATGAAAGTCTGTATAAAGCAGAGAAATATGGAGAATGAGAAAAGATAAACATGGAAATGTGTATGGAAGAATTAAATATACCAAGGTTAGAGATGGATGAGGCTCAATTACAAATAGGAGAGGAGGAGATGAGATAAAAATAGTGGTGTATAACCAATCAACAGGAAAGTCCCCAGGAATGGATGATATTTCTATGTATTTCAGACGCTAGAAGGGAAAAAAAATGATAAAGATCTGGAACGTTTTGTTTTAAAAGTATTTTAAGAGGATGAGAAGCACCAACATCCTGGAAGAAAGTGGTGGCTGTAATACCTAACGAGGGTAAAGACCTATCAGATCCAGATTCATGCAGGCCCATTTCAATCCTAAACCATGGTTATAAAGTGTTTATTTCTGTAATTTCTAAAAGAATGGCAAAGGTGATGCCAAAATTAACAGACATTGATCAATGTGGTTTTGTGGAAGGGAAGCAAACATTTCACAACATTAATAGAACATTGATGATGCAGAGGGAAGCTGAATGTAAGAAAATACCATTGTTGTTGGTGGATCTTGGTGCAGAGAAAGCATTTGACAAGTAAGCTGGGAGTTTATTAGCAGGGCAATGGAAGCATTTGCAGTCCCTGATAAAATTATAAGAATGTTTAGGAGGATATATGAGGGATCAGAGGTGAACAATAAAGTGGGTGGATTCCTCTATGATAATTTCTGTTTGAGCAGAGGAACCAGGCAGGGGTGTCCTCTTTCCCCTTTGTTATTTGCACTATATTTTGAACCATTGGCAAAGAAAAGACAAGACTCATAAATTCAAGGATATACTTGGTATGGTAGTCAAGAAGTGTTGGCTGTATTTGCAGATGATATTATTTTATACATGATAAAACCAGAAATGGAGATTTCAATGTTGTGGAGCATTTTGAAGCTGTTTCATATCTTTTTGGGATACAAGACTAATGAAGCTAAAACAAAGGTAATATCCTAAATGATGTACCCACCTATGAATTGGTTCAGCAATATCCATATTTATGGGAACATGATACAATGAAGTACTTAGGAGTATAGGTTAAAACAAGATTCTGGAGTGGCAGCTAAGGATATGTGGGAAGAGATGAAGCAAAAGATAATACAAAAAACTATTTTTATCAACCAGAGGAGAATTTGTGGATAGCAATTAATAAAAGCTGAAGGATTTTATCTCTGAGGGAAGACAATAAGTATCACGTGGGATAAGCTGATTTTTCCATTTGAACAAGGCAGTCTGGGTTTCCCTGATTTGAGGTTGTATTACAGAGCTACACAGTTAAGGCTCCTATACATAGCACAAGCAGTAACCTATAATTCAGAGTGGGAAAGGGAAGATGATGAAATGGGGAAGCTCAAGAAACAAGGAGAGACTGGGATTTTGGATGCAGATCCTTAAGGAAAATAACAATAGCCATACAGAATATTATGTTCATAAAGTATCAGAAAGTAGTTTAAGAACTAAACCATCACAGGAATGGAGAAAGGCGATTCTGCCAATAGGGATAACTGCAATTAGGGATACTGGCATTAAGCAAGTGGGGCTGGGATTTATTGGAGAAACTGGTAAAAGAACCAAGGTATTGGGAGCAAATAATTAGTGAGGGAAAGGTAATAGAATGGGAAGAGGCCAAGACTTTATTTGGACTGTTGGATAGAGATTGCCTTCCTTATCAAGGATTGATATCAAAGACTAGCACCAGTAGGGTTTTTAGTAAAATCTAGAAGAAGCTGCTGTTAAAAAAGCAATAATTAGTAGGGCATACACAATATTGCATGATAACTATAAGAATCAATTAGAGGAGGTTAGAAAGGATTGGGAAGAGAGGCTGGATAAGCAATTCACAAAGAAATAATGGGAGATATATGTATGTCTCCTAAATACGCAACAAAATCTAGAAGATTAAGGATCTTTGCTTGGAAGTGTTTACACAGGTAATTTTATACCCCAAGTAGATGCCAAAGAATTTTTCCTCAGGTAGACAGTAAATGTTGGAAGTGTGATGGAGAAGAAAGAGATAACTGGGAACATATTTTCTGGGAGTTTAAAGAGTTTGGCAGACTTTAAAGATTCCCTCCAGACTGCTCTGTTATAGATACTGGATGTGCAAATTGATGTACCTAAAGAAACAATTTTTTCAAGCTAAGATACAGAATTAGAATTGCCTAGACATAGTAAGGCCTTGCTGAATCTAATTATGGTGGCTGCCAAAAATACAGTTGCTAGAAAACGGGAATTAAAGTCTAAACCAAGTTTACTAGAAGTAGTGAATATAGAAACAGAGATAAAACAACTAGAATTGGAATGGGTATGAGCAAATTACATAGGAAAAATGGGAATTGTGGAAACAATACATGCAGAGGAGGAACAAGGTTTAAATTAGCACAATTTGAATGAGCTGTGTAATGTTTGAATGACCATGACTGGATAGATTAGAAGTGATGTATTATGTTTGCAATGACAACTATGTTAATATGGTTTGTGATGTATAATGTTTGCAACTAAAACTATGTCAGTAAGGTTTTGTTTTCATTTATATACATAGAATTGCCTATGCTGTACATGATAATTTAATAAGGATGTTTCTTGTTTAAAAATAAAGAACTTAACGTTTCTGTTAGGCGGTAAGACCAGCTCTTCAAAGCTACACTAACCTCTTCTCAGCACCTTTTGCAGCAAGGACATGGATCTGCATCTTGATAACTTGATTGTTTCCTCCCTGAGCTGCAAGAAGAGAAAAGTTATCTGGGAGACTTCTGTCTTGGCTTTGGTGTCCTTTGCACCTCAGCAACTGATGGGTGACCCCTTTGCGGCCATGTATTTTTCCTTGGACCAATTATCTTTTTTCTCCTGGTCCTACATTTGCTACTCCATGGGAAGCCAATAAGGACCAGTAGGGAGGCACATCTATGGCTGTTCAGTTGCCCTTAACAGGTACAAGAGAGCCACTCTTGCTGGCATTGGAGAAGGGACAGAGTGATACTCCTTCGCTAAGCCAAAATGAGGAGCTGCATTTCCAGGGAAGTGATGTCCTTCTGTGCACACTTTTTTCTAGGGGGGTCCTATATAAAGGAAACAGAAAAATAGACATATATTTTGTCCTAAAAAGGATAAGGAGGACTGGCTGGGATTTGGCTGGACTTTGCTAATGGTTTGTTTAAAGCCTTTCAGTCATTATGTCCTGAATCCTCTCCTCATTTAAATTGAAAATATTCTCCTCTCTCTGAGATTCTGATTCTCAGTCTAAGGGGATGGGATTTAGAGCTGGTCTGTGTTTCTCAAGTTTCCACTCCTCAGAATGGGGATCCATCTTTGAAGAAGGTTATTCTTTAGATTTCCCTACTGAAGAATTGTCTTTTTTCTGTACTGATAGAGGTATCAGTACAGGAATTCATAAAAAACAAGCCTGGAGAAATCATTATCTGCATAGGGGGAGTATGCACCCGGACATATTTTTGATAACATCTTTGAGAATCAGATCTTAAGAACCTCAAGATTATATACTGAGAATGAAGACTTTGTAGCAGAACATAGAAATATTGAGACACATTTAAGTAAAAGATCCTATAAAAGAAAGAATCTAAGATTGAAGCATGATCCACATGAATTAAGGAGAGGAAAGGGACGTCCCTACTTCTCTGAACCCACATCGAGTCATCATGAGAGCCTGGATCTTAAAACTCAATCACAGCAACTTAAATGTTTGTTAACATACACTGCTGACAATAAGCAAGTATGTGAAGTTATTAGGAAGTTTTGGCCGGTATTGACAACTGATGACAAAACAAGAGACATTGTAGATGAACAGCCCAGATTCCTATACAAGAATAAGAAGAATTTGAAACGTCTCATTTGCAACAAAGATGGATTTGAAAGAAATAGGCCCAATTCTAATAGAAAGGGCACTTTCAAATGCTTAAGATGCAAAACTTGCAACTCCATTGACAGCTCCAATGTTTTTGTACATCCATACTCCAGGCAACAGTACAATTTTAATGTCTATGCTGATTGTACTAGTTCCCACATCATATACTTAGCGACTTGCTGCCAATGTAGTGCTTTCTATGTTGGCAAAACAGATCAACGTCTTAAGGAACGTATCCTCAGACATTTGAGGGACATCAAACAAAAAGATCCCAATAATGCCTTAGCAGCCCACGTAGCACAGTATCCTTCTCATTACTTTGCATTTAAGGCCATAGAGGCAGTCTGCCAGACCACAAGAGGAGGTGATGTTCATAATTGCACAGAGCTAAGGGAAACATGCTGGATAATTAATTTAACAGCAAACAGATCACCAGGCTTGAATACTATTGTGCCATGAAAACCTGCACATAAGAATAGAAGGAATATGATTAGCAAGTTTACTTGAATGTTGCTTCATTCATATAATGTATTCACATCCATAGCTATTAGTTTTCTCATATACAATCCTATAGTAAAGAGAAGCACTGCCCCTTTAATTACAATGAAGGAAATTATACCTCTCTGCTAGCTGGCCTCCTTTTGGTTTGCAACAAGGGCATGTCAGAGAAGTAAATGAGGAATGGCTGTGATGCCTTATAAATACAAAAGCTGAACAGTCCTTTTTATAGGATCTGAGGAAGGCTTATTTGCCAAAAGCGCTTATCGGAAGACTGAAGACTGCTTATTTTATGTTATATTCATTTTATTAAAGTTTTGATTTTACTATTAAGTTTTACTGCCGTGGTGGACATCAGGAGTTTTTAGTAGTGTTTGCCTTTTCTCTTCCTCATTGGTGTCCTTCACAGTGTAAGAAAGTTTTTTACCTATTGACTGTTTTTGTTTCTTACACTGAACATGGCGAGCCAGCAATTGAACCTGAATGACAAACTCAGAACATGCAATATTTCTAATCTATCGGGAGACTTACTGAACCCGCTTTTAGATCTGAATTTGGGTAATGTAGCTGCTTCCACAGTTGTTGCATCAGTTCCTGATAATAATTTTAATTGTATATTTCGGGAAGTAGAGAATGCAGCTTACTGGCTCAAGAGACTGCAGTGGCAACGCTTCCATATGGAAGCATGCTTGCACCATCAAATTGTACCTCGAGGTATGCGAGTGAAGTGTTTACCCTCATATGGGAACACTTATCCGGATCTGCTCACAAAATGGCAAATTATAAATCTTGAAACAAGTCGAAAATACATGAACTTGCTGATAGAATTTTTCAAGCCTGAAGAGGAAAGGATGGCAGCGATTATATCAACTAAGCAGACTGAATTGGAAAGCTTAGAGCTGCATGACTCACATCTGAATAGCCTAGAACAACTACAGATCAACTTGAATGCTTATGAAGCGAAGCTAAGACAGCAGAAGGTTAGAAAGCTAGCCCATGACCATCAGGATTTTGTGAGAGGCCATATCTTTGAATGGCCGAGAGAGGAATTCAATAATAAGGCGGGAGCTCTACCACCACATAAGGAGAAGATACCTTTTTCTAGACCTAATGGAGAAGATGTGATTACTCATGTCAGTTTAACTGATCTGGAACCTTCCATTCACAACCCTGTTATTCTTAACTCATCAGTACCGACCTCCAATTTTGTAATATCTGAAACAGATTCAAGAGAAGCGTCTAGTAGTACAGCCACTATGGGTGCAGAAACCGGCAACAGGAATGCTCTCCTAGCCCCCAGTCTAGCAACTAGACCAAAAGAAGGGGCAATGCATGCACCGATAAATTGGCCCTTGCCAGTTTTTTCCAAATTCAATCATCACAGGACTCAAAGAACACAGAGTCAAGAACGGAAAAGGAAGAAGCTCACACTTTAATTGGATCTGAACAAAGTTTAGTAGTGAATCTTTCTAATAAGAGTTTAAGCCCTGATATGATTTCCTTGTTAGACAAGGGCCTGAGTTTTATTCCAGCCTTACCGTCTGATATTAGTGAATTTGTGCTGGATATCAGAATGTTTTGCAGGAACCTTGCATTAAAATGTATTTTTGGACAAGCTAATGACAGTAGATGGCTACCTTATACAAAATTGAGTAGCTTTGTTCCCCCTAATCCTCCACCAGTGGAGATATTCTTGAGATTATGTCAAGATGAAATCTTCAAACTAAGGGGTAATACAACCAAAGGACAAGGACGTTTCTTCAATTTAACTACTAATGAGAATGAAATGCTGAAGCAGCTAAAGGAGACAGACAGCTTGGTCATCAAGCCTGGTGATAAGGGAGGATGTATAGTAGTGATGGAAGCTGTATGGTACAGGCACAAAATGCTCTCTATGCTGGATGATGAAAGAATGTATAAGAGATTAAGTTGCAGTGAAGCTACGACTAAGGTAGATCATTTTCGTAGCCATCTATATGATCTATTGATAGAGGCAAATATCTCACAAGAACTATATGAGTTCTTTGATTGCCCTAAACCTATGTTTCCATACATCAGCGGACTCCCCAAAATTCACAAGGATCCAGTTGACCCACCCCTATGTCCCAAAGTTTCTGGTAGGGGGTGGGTAACTGAACCTGTTTCCATGTACGTGGAGAATGAATTAAAGAAGGCCCTGCCACTAGCAGGAACTATATTGAAGGACTCAGGAGATTTTCTGGAAAAACTCTTTTTAGTTACTAAGGACCTCAAGAAATATGAAGATTTGTTACTAGTGACAATGGACATCAACAGTTTGTTTACGGTGATTCCGAATGACTATGGTCTACAGGCAATAAGATCTTTCCTAGCAAGGAACAGTATGGAAGTAGAACCAATATGTTCCTTGCTGGAACTTGTATTGGAAAATAACATCTTTATGTATGGGGATTCTTTCTATTTGCAGACATGGGGTGTGGCCATGGGCACCCCATGTGCAAATAGTTACTCTAATTTGGTTCTGGCTGAGTGGGAACATAATAAACTGATACCCAGCACTTGGAAACAATATCTAGTGTACTACAGCCGTTTTGTGGATGATGTCTTTATCCTTTGGAGAGGCAGCTCTACACAATTGGACCTTTTTGTCAACTTTATCAACGAGAGCACTGATTTTCTAGAGTTTGTGGTTAAACATTCTACGGAGACCATAGAATTTCTGGATGTAAAGATTCATCTGCATCCTGATATAGGTATCAGTACAGGAATTCATAAAAAAGAAACCTGGAGAAATCATTATCTGCATAGGGGGAATATGCACCCGGGACATATTTTTGATAACATCTTTGAGAATCAGATCTTAAGAACCTCAAGATTATGTACTGATAATGAAGACTTTGTAGCAGAACAGAGAAATATTGAGACACATTTAAGTAAAAGATCCTATAAAAGAAAGAATCTAAGATTGAAGCATGATCTACAGGAATTAACGAGAGGAAAGGGACGTCCCTACTTCTCTGAACCCACATCGAGTCATCACGAGAGCCTGGATCTTAAAACTCAGTCACAGCAACTTAAATGTTTGTTAACATACACTGCTGACAATAAGCAAGTATGTGAAGTTATTAGGAAGTTTTGGCCGGTATTGACAACTGATGACAAAATAAGAGACATGGTATTTGAACAGCCCAGATTCCTATACAAGAATAAGAAGAATTTGAAACGTCTCATTTGCAACAAAGATGGATTTGAAAGAAATAGGCCCAATTCTAATAGAAAGGGCACTTTAAAGTGCTTAAGATGCAAAGCTTGCAACTCCATTGACAGGTCCAATGTTTTTGTACATCCATACTCCAGGCAACAGTACAATTTTAATGTCTGTGCTGATTGTACTAGTTCCCACATCATATACTTAGCGACTTGCTGCCAATGTAGTGCTTTCTATGTTGGCAAAACAGATCAACGTCTTAAGGAACGTATCCTCAGACATTTGAGGGACGTCAAACAGAAAGATCCCAATAATGCCTTAGCAGCCCACGTAGCACAGTATCCTTCTCATTACTTTGCATTTAAGGCCATAGAGGCAGTCTGCCAGACCACAAGAGGAGGTGATGTTCATAATTGCACAGAGCTAAGGGAAACATGCTGGATAATTAATTTAAGAGCAAAGAGATCACCAGGCTTGAATACTATTGTGCCATTAAAACCTGCACTTAAGAATAGAAGGAATACGATTAGCAAGTTTACTTGAATGTTGCTTCATTCATATAATGTATTCACATCCATAGCTATTAGTTTTCTCATATACAATCCTATAGTAAAGAGAAGCACTGCCCCTTTAATTACAATGAAGGAAATTATATCTTTCTACTAGCTGGCCTCTTTTGGTTTGCAACAAGGGCGTGTCAGAGAACTAAATGAGGAATGGCTGTGATGCCTTATAAATACAAAAGCTGAACAGTCCTATTTATAGGATCTGAGGAAGGCTTATTTGCAGAAAGCGCTTATCGGAAGACTGAGGAATGCTTATTTTATGTTATATTCTTTTTATTAAAGTTTTGATTTTATTATCAAGTTTTACTGCCATGGTGGACATCAAGAGTTTTTAGTAGTATTGACAGAAAGAAGGATTTGTTTCAGAGGAATCAACGATATACTCGTTGATTTGGGTTGGGTTGGGAGGGTGGTCTAATGGTTAAGGTGTTTGCCTTACAAACACAGGGTGCAGGGTTTGAATCTCACAAGGGATAATTGGCTAGGCTTAAAATGGCTCGCAAGGGCAGTTAGCCTAGTACTAACCTACGAACCTACGAATACCTGCATTCTAGCAAAGATATTATGATTATTACAGGTCCATTTTCCTCAGACTGCAGCTGTCTTTCCTGTGGTGCCAGCCTCAGAGGATACTTTCTTGTAGCCAACAATTTATTTTACAGTCAGCCACCCTGCTCTCAGAAAGTCTAAGTTATATAAGGTTCCCCAGTCCTACAAGTTCCATTTTTTTCATATACCAGATCAGATCCCGCAGTTATTGCTCAGTCAAAATCAGCTTCTGCCAAACTCATTATAGCAGCTAGCCCTATTCCTTCTGACAGCTGGGAACGTTTATACTTCTTCCACCTTAGCCTTTAGAATAGTGAATTGTCAGGCTCAAATTTATGTTTCTGCTGGCTTCCTTTGACAATATGAGAAAGTTAATTACTGATCTTCCTTCTTCACTGACTAAGGCTTCTCTGATCTTATTAGTATTCTCTGTGTCCCTGTCTGGCTACATTCTCAGAATTTACCAGAGAATGAATGCTACCCTGGATAAAGAGGTGTTATTTGGTACTACCTCTGCTGAGGTCCTTAAAAGGTTTGAAAGGAGAAGGTTAATTCAGAAGGTTATCTGATTTTTCAACCCTCCTTGCCAATATATAATAACTTTTCTTTCAATTCAAATTTCTTCCTTACAAAAAAAAAAAACACAAAAAACAAAAAAAACAGAATAAGCATATCCAGCAAGGCACATGCAAACCAAATTTCAAAAAGCAATGTCGGGGAAGTTCACAGAAGAAAGTAAGTTCCTCCAAAAACAAAGGACAATTTAAAAAAAACAGAATGTGTATATGCCCTTCATGTGCTCATCCCTTCCCATCATAGCAATCCTGCAAAGCTTTCCCAACATCTAGGTCTTCAGTTTTAACCGTGGCACCAGATAACTTCAAACACTTGTGTAGAGCAGAGTGCAAGTAATGTGTGTGCTATAGCTTTAAGAAGCATTTTAAGGCTATACGTGTATGTATAAATCCCAGACATGTGAAATTCCTAGTGTCATTTCGAAACAGCAGCCAGAGAGAGAGAGCATGCATGATTGCAGTTGTTAATTTGTATATAAATTACTTAAAAGTTAAAGTCAGTAAACGTCTGTAGTGATGCGTTTGTATAAAATAAAGCTGCTTGAACAGAACCCACGAAGACTCTTCTATTATGTCCAGATAGGAGAGTGACATGGTGTGAGAACCGGAATCACAGAGAATAATATTCAGAGCCATGAGGTGCAGAGATGACAGTGAAGGTAAAACTGAGAGAAAAGAGCACAAAAAGAGCCAGAAAAGAATCAAAGGTAATGAGAAATAGCCCAAACTGTTTATCTGAGAGAAAAGATAAAAAGGAGCATTACAAGGGCACAAACCACATTATTAAGCAAGCGGAAGGCATGAAAAGTTCGCTAACTAAAATAAATGTTTAAAACAAAGGTATTTGATGAAACGATTATCAGTAAATCAAAACAATTATGTTTAAAGCAAAAACGAGTATGTTTAAAACAAGATGAGTGTGTCTAAGGCAAAACTGAGCATGTTTAGAGTAAAACAAGCACAAGAAAAGTACATTGAGCATGAAAAGGGCTTAAATGAGTAAAACGAATATAATAAGGGCAAAAAGGGCACATTAAGTAAAAATAAAGCAAGGCGGCAACATGTGTTTTAGCAAAGTGCTGTATTTTGGCATAACTACAACTTCATATTGTATCAAGGGCATAACTAAAGTTATTCAAAGTATCTCAAAGTGTGTAAAAGTGCTTACTGAGTGTGCTTTTTACTGTGCATGCATTTCAAAGAGTTTATTGTGTGCAAAGTGCAACTATTTAATGAAATACAGTCAAAGTATAGCCATTTCAAAAAGTTTCTTGTGCTGGGTGTGTCTGTTTGGAAAGTGCCACCATTACAGAGTGTTTCTTATACTGTAAAGAATTGCCTAACAAGGTACCACCATTTTGGGGACATTTCAGTGTGCTGTATGCAGTTATTTGCAAAGTGCAATTACTTTGAAGTGTTATTGAGTTTTGGGTGAGAGATGTCCAATTTATTTGCATTGTGCAGTTGTTTGATATGTTTCTTACACTGATAAGAGGTGATGTCTTGCAAAAGACTACATTGCAAGAGTTATTCAGTCGCATTGTAAAGTTGTTGGTGTCTCTTAAAATGATTATAAATGACTTTAGCAAAGTGATGATAACTTACTTTAGCATTTAGCCTTTCAAATGATATTACAAAAGTCTAAAGTGCCCGAGAAGTTTATTTTGCAAAGTCCACTTATTCAAAGGTACTACAAGTTTGTCTAAGGGCTTTCTTAAAGAACACCATTAAAGAATTTGGCTCCTGTTTTAGTTTAAGCTTTTCACATATAAAATGTGAAAAGCTATTAAAAGGTAAGGCTGCACCCCCTTACTGTATGCATCTGGGATGGACTGGACCCCCCATTCCATCATTAGTACACCTCTGCTTTATTGACAAATAGATGAGAAGCAGAGTCCCCTTCTGCTTGCTGGCTCATTTTTTGTTGGTTAAAGTTTTTTTTTATATCCTCTTTAGCCTTTTCTGCATCGAAAAGTGGCTTTAAACCTCCAGGAAAAATATTCTAAAGACCTCTGGATACAGCATCTTTAATCTCACACCTGCCTCTCAGTACTCCCAGATTGATGTGATAGATTTGCTTTTCTTCTGCTTGGTGTACAGTGAATAATTATTTTCCACAAACACTCTGTCTCCAATTTTTAGTTCAGTACTTTTCCCTTCTGTCACAGTTTTGTTAGGATCATCTTTTTCTGCTGGGATGAGCGCATTTTTATTAATATAGGTCTCAGTTGCATTTTTATGGCCAGGTTTGGAGTATGCACTTGATGTGTCCTTTCAAATAACAAAACCAGTCCGATTGTTTACTTGTACTTTCACAAAATAAATACAGTGTGTTCTTCCATTTTCTCGGGTAGAGCAGAAATTACGTTTTATCTCCATGCTTGGTCTTCTAACTCTATTGTTTTTTAAACAGCTCTTCTTGGGAAGCCTCATACTCAGCCACCCTTTTCTTCATTCCAACCTTTGATTTTTGCACTTTTATCTGTTCATATAAATAGCTAGTTAAAGCTTCTTCTATTCTGCAGCCATTTGTTATTTGAGTTGATATTCTTTCACTGTTTCATTTATTTTAATCACCTCAGAGTACAATTGATATTATTGTTTCCTCTAAATTACTGGAAGCCATGTCTTGAACGCAAGCTGAAGCCTGAACTGCATTTTGCTGAACAGCTGCAGGATCCTTCCTAGCCAGTGTTTTCTCTTCACCTTTTCTGATTGGTTTTCTTTCATGTTTTCCAGATTTCTTATTTGCCGGCATCCATGTAGTGTACTTACTTGTCACTACCTGTATTTTACTGAAATAACAGCTTCAATGGCATTCCTTTTGTCAGTTTTTGTTTTCACACTGGAAGAGCTGAAATTAAGGTACTGATCAGTGTGCAGTCATTTTAGAAATCTCATCATCACCATATTTTTGACATATTAGACTTTAGGGAGTTATGAAAAACTGATTTTAGTGTCTGTGTAATACATACAGTATATGTCAGAATTTGTTGTATTTTCTGGAGCTTTTCTCCGCATGCCTCTGCATGAAAAGAGTATTGCTCTGTCAAACTACCTTCCTTTAAACAAATTCAAATAAGTAATGTTTCTTTTGGAAAACACTGTTGCATTGGCAAATGTTTTCATACATGGTTTGGCTTTTAACTGCAGAAAATGCATTAATCAGGAATGTTTATAGATGCTTCTAAGTCTACCTTGTTTCTGTTCATTAATGTCAGATTATTTTTATTTTCTTCCTTATAGACTGTGCACATCTACATTTTTTTCACTTTTGTTCCACTGCCTGACCTTTCATCATATTCTTTCATCTGCACTATATTTATATAACCTGTTTTTGAACTTTCTGTTTAACTTTAATGTACCATGTCTCTTTCTGTTTATTTTGTTTTTTGTACTTTTCTTTTTGGTTTAATTTGTCATACTTTCTTGCATTGTTACACTCCTTTGCACAGTGGTTCAATTTCTTATATATATCATGTATGGTTTGATTCTTGCTAGACAAATTCTACTATGCAGTAAGTATCTCAGCAGTATGAACACGTTTTTTCCTTCATATTTTATACTGTGCTGTTGTATTTTGATAAACATTGTTTTATACTGCTAAGAGCTTTTGGTTTTACTACCAAACGTTTAATTTCAACTTGCTTTTACTTTCTTTCACCTTCTGTACTTCCCTTTACTTCCAGCGTGTTTTCTGATAACTCATGTGACCTAACATGATCCAATAAAACAACAAATGTCATATTTTGAACTGAGAGTGCTTTATGACACCTCTTTACTAAAGTGCATCTTTGTATAATCAGTATTCTGATTACCACTTATATTTGTGAAACTACCATATGACGGTTGACTTATGAAAGGACTTTCCTTGACTGGTTTTTGGTTTGGTTAAATCTTCTCCACCAATCATTTGGCAAATAATTTGGATGATATATGATCTGGATATGTCTGCATGACTATATGATCCCATAGTAAGGGATATGGGAATCTATTTCGACTGCAAAGTGTTCTTTGATCACCACTTATGCACTTATGAGAAAATCTTTTTTCATTGCATTACTTATATATAAAGATATTGTGCCCAGATCCAGGGATGTGATTGTTCCACTGTACTTGGCACTTACTTGTCTGACCATGGAGTATAATGCCACTTTCAGTATGTACCTGTCCAAACACTTGTCAGAACTGGAAAGACCATATTGCTTTCTCATTAAAAAAAAATCAAAGCTTTAATCATAAGACTGTCTTTAAGCCTTGTCTCTCATCTCATTATCATGTGGGCTACTGAGAGGCAACCTCTGCCCTGTAAAATAGGGCTGCAACAGATCCTTTTCTTTCAGACCTATTACACATTCGCTAATTCAAGAGTATCGTAAACACCCACTCAAGGGATTGCAACCTCTTCTGCAAAATAAATAGAAAATTTTAGAGAGTATAGGTAAATACCACTAGCCTAGCCAATACCAGACATCATAATCAAACTCTTTACCTTATATTTCTAAAAATAAAACCTTAATCATTATGCCAACCTTCCTGTGTTTGTATCACAGAGAATACAACTTTTATGGAACTGTCTTCCACTACACATAAAACAATGTACTTCCTTTACTCTATTCAAATGTAATTTGGATGAATGGATGGTTAACTGCAAATTCACTTCCAGTATAACACTGCTTTTCTTCATGGATAGGGAAAACATGTAAGTGTCCCAACATATCCTTGTTCAGCTTTTCTTAACTTTGGTAAAATATAGTTACTGGTTAGCAAATACTTTGCCTTGATACCAACAAAGAAGAAATGTAGAGAACCTGAAAGAAAATCAACCAGAAAAAGTGAAAAGAAAACACTGGCTAAGAAGAATCCTGCAGCTGTTTAGCAAAACACCAGTTCAAGCATCAGTTTTGGTAAAAGAGATGATTTTTTTTTATAATTTAGAGGACAAAAAAATCAGATTTATTCAGAAGTGATTAAATAATTGACACATAAAAGGAATATCAGCTCAGATAATAAAAAGCTGGAAAAATAGAAGAAGTGTTAACTAGTTATTCAGATAAACTGATAAAATTGTAATAATCAGAGTTTAAAATGAAGGAAAGGCTGACTGAAGTTGAGACTTCTCAAGAAGTGCTGCTCTAAAAATGGTAGAGTTAGAGGACAGAGCTTACAGAGAAAACCTGAGATTTTCTCCTGTACCAGAGAAACTGGAAGGAATAGACTGTAATTTTATAAAAGCACAAATGAGTAAATGGACTTGTATTCCACAGCAGGACTTGTTAATTGAAAGGGCACAAACAAATGAATGCTCCAAACCTGGCATTGAGAAAGCAACTAAGACCTGTATTAGTAAAGATGCAATCATACCAGAAGAAAGAGTTGATTCAGACAAAACTGTGGCAGAAGGGAAAATTATTAAAATTGAGACAGCAGAATGTGGAAAATGATTAATCACTGTATACCAGGCAGAAGAGAAGCTAATTTATCCCATCAATAAGGGGACGCAGAAAGGCTGGTAAGAGATTCATGCTGCTGTGTCCAGCTGTCTTCAAAATATTTTTTCTGTAGGATCAAAAACATTTTTGGGTGCAGAAAATGCTAAGGAGGAAATAAAAAAAATGTATCCATCAAAAAGTGATCCAGCAAATGGAAGTGACACTTCCCATTCTTCTGACTATAAAGCTCATTGAAAGAAAAAGAGAGAGAGAGAGAGAGAGAGAGACTTTGCCAGTGAAATCTTTTCCACTCTCACAGCTAGGCATCAACACATATGTTACCAGATGGGTAGCTAACTGGATCACTGATAGAACCCACTCAGTCAAAGTAGGGGAAGCCATCTCTAGTAGTAGACCTGTAATGAGTGGTGTACCCCAAGGATCAGACTTGGGGCCTCTATTGTTTGGGATATACTTTTCTGAGGTGCAAGCCAAACCAGTGGTCTGTGGTTGACCATGTTTGCAGATGACTGCAAGCTGGGTGCTGTCTTAAATTCCATTAGTGATGTGGACATCCTCCAAGAGGACCTTACCCAAGCTAATGACTAGTGCCAGAAGCATGGCCTCAAACTGACTGTCAAGAAATGCATCATTGTCCCATTTGGGAAAAATGTCATCCCCCACTGATTATCACATTAATAACTGTGTACTAAGCATGCAATCAGTTGTGAGGGACTTGGGCACCCAGCTTGATAGCAACCTGACTTTTAACCACCACATTGCCTCTATTGTATGAAAGACTTTCTACATGGCCCACCTCATAAATAAGGGTATTTCATCCAGGAACAAGGAGGTCATAACATCCCTGTACTCCTCCCTTAACAGACCCATTATAGAGTACAATGCCACCTTCAGCATGTACCTTGCCAAGCACATGCAGCAGCTGGAGAGACCACAGAGGTTCTTGACCAGGAAAATCCAGGGTCTCAAAACCTATCCTATACAGATAGGCTAAAAACCCTGTCCCTCTACTCAATCTCATACAGACTGCTCAGAGGTGACCTGTGTCTGGCAAACAAGGCCTTTCAGACCCATCTGTGATGGAGTTGCTGCATATCCGTAAGACAAACTCCACTTATGCAACCCACACACAAGGCCTTAACTTGGCCTGTGACATTAATAGAACTTGTTGATGGGATAGATTTGTGTCCCAAATACCCCCCCATCTGTGAAATAGACTCTCTCTCCATGTCAAGCAGAGTACCTCTCTAGCCCTCTTTAAGAGGAACCTGGATGACTGGATGGGAAACAGAAAATATACTCCTGGGATCCCACCTGTGTCCTTGCTGGACAGGGGAAATAGGTGCTGACTTTGTGCAAACATGGGTGTAATTCTTGGCTAGGCTTATAAGGGCCTCGGGCCAATAGCCTAGTATCATCCTATGAACCTATGAACTGTTCTAAATAAATATGCTTGAGAGACAGAAAAAAGCACAGACATTGACTAGAAAAAGCAGGAATACCTTGGACTTAAACCAGAGTCAGGTGGTGGAAGATAGAGATGAACAAGAAGACCACCAGCAATACTGACATTAGTGAATAAATGGGAGACTATAAAGCATCAATCACATTTTTGAAATATTGCTTTGCAAGAAAAAGTGGTTGAGAAAGACTGGACTTTTGTTGACTTTGCTCAGTTTGTAGGTGGACTGTGAAGCATCTACTCCACTGTGTGTCATTAATGTTTAGATGTATACTAAAAGGAAAAAAAATAACTAAGTATAACATTTTTTGTTCTTGTTGGTAATTGTATAAAATATTTCATGATATAAACTGCATGTTATATAATAAAGCAGTTAATTGTGTAGTCAGTGGTATTTTAAATATAAGGAGAGTCTTTTCAGTGACTGTTGTATTTGTTAAAGATATTAAAGTAACCAAGTGCTTTTTTATTTTTAAGAAATATAGACTTTACAGTATAGCAAGAGAAGAAAGGCTGGACAAATGTTTTAAGTTAATATGCTGTGATCTTGGGCTGCTGGGGAAGGATGGGGTGTAAATCTACACTGATTTTTATTATATGTAGAATTAAGATAATTTCTCTTATTTTACAAAGGTGGATGTCTAGATTAATGTCCTTGCCTTAAGCTGTAATCAAATTTTTTTGTAAGCAAATAGGCGGGAAAAATAAGACAAAATGATGAAAGCCATGAAAATGTGATATTTCTTGCATCTGCAAAGACATTAACTTGTTTTTTTTCCATTAGCAAATCTTCTCAGTGGGAGTCAAAGAGTCTGCAACTGAAGGCAGGTGTACATTCTGTTCTGAGTGAAATTTACAAAGATTCCTTCATGCATCTGCAAAGTTGTTGGATGTTTTTGCTCATTGCTGCCTATTTTACCTTGGAGATCAGCTGTTTGCAGGTAAAAGCAATTAATCTTGAGAGCTCTTTGCTGAGGGAAATGCAAAATGTAATGGTACAGTGGCAAGCAGTTCAGTGAAAAATAAAGTTTGCAATTATGTGAAGTGAATAAGAGATTGGAGCCTTCTTAGTAATTGGAATACTTTAATGCATTTAATAGAGCAATGTACAATTTAGCTTTATTTAAAGATAGTCATTGCACTTTTTCTTAGGTCTAAAAGGTAATGTTTTCTGAAAGCATACAAACTGTTTTTCATGTGTGGGAGGGGAATAGAAAAGAAGAGGCAGCAATCAGTATAAGTGGGAACACAAGCTGTAATGTGCTTTAACAGGAGTAACTTTAATTTTGGTCTAGATAATGCTTGTGACTGCAGCTATTGATTTGGGGCAGTTCCTATATGGAGGGATAAAGTTCATTTTTTCAAGATATGCATAGTTTTGTGTTTGCTCTAAGTTATTACAGGATGTGGTCTAAAACTGTATTACATTTTTTGTTTCAAGGTTTGCATTGTAACAAAAAAAGTCTTGAAAATGTGTGATAGGTTCAAATTAAGATTAGGAGTATCAACTGTATAAAAGATGCAAGACAAAAGTTGGAAATACACATTCAAAAACCTGTCATGTATAATAGATGGGAACAATAGCTTTTGGTATAACGGCTATGCTCTCCACATCATCTTGGAATGTAAATTGCCTTACAGGTATAGATAAAAAGGAAAGAGTAATTAATTATATCAAGAAGTACAAAGCAAATAGCAATGCTTCAGGAGACATATTTAGAATGAAATGAGCATGAGAATTTGACAAAGAAAGGATTTCAGGATGGATATTCAGCAGAATATCCATGACAATGGAAAAGAAAACTAATAATACTGATTACTAGAGGGGCTCCAATAATGATAGAAGAGGGGGAAGAAGGCAATAATGGCAGATTTGTGGTATTAAGGGGTTACTGGCAAGGGGTGCAGGATTACACTGATATGTAGTTACATTTCTTGAAAAAAACTGCTATTTTGGAGGTTAAGAACATTTTGAGAGAAGCAATCAGCTTTTTACTTATAGATGGAGACTAAAGCTTTTATTTATTTATTTACATGGTTTGTTAATGGGGTAATGCACTGATAACAATAGAACTTTTGCAGGCACAGCCTGAGTGAGGAAATTCACAAAAAAGAGAGAGAGAGAAAAAATTCACTAACAGAGTAATCACAGAAGGTAGATAATCCCATAGACAGTCTATACAATGTGTAAATATTATTAATGCAGTAGAAGAACAAAAACTGAGTTAATTTTAGTAGTAAATATGAGAGAAAAAGCAGCAGCTGAGAACAAAGGGTCAAATTAGAAATGATGCAGGTAAGGCAGGAGTTAGGTTGTGTGTCTGCACTTGCAGTCAAATTTTTTGATGGAGCTGTCTTTGAGTTTGTGAAGGCTGCTAGCCTAGCCAGATAGAATTATCTGCACAATTCTATCATTTGTAAATATGAATGTTGAACTACAGACTTGTTTTCTTAATTGAAAGAAAATACTGTGAAATGTTGAACTACAAGCTTGTTTTCTTAAATGAAAGAGTATGCTGTGAAATGTTGAACTTAAAACAATGTAGCAACATTGCCCTCTGCTGTAAAGAAAGCTAAGTCAAGCATTTTGTGTCTGTCCTTTGAAGTTAAAATTATTTCATGTCTGTCCCTTTGAAGTTAAAATTTGAAGTTGATGAGTCTGTAGTGAATTATCCTGCCTATTGTTTTAACTTAAGGAATAATTACTAGAGTTTACATATGAAATGTCTTTTATGGCTGTAGTTTCCTGCAGGTGCAAGATAACAAGAATGTAGTATATGTTAGCCTGGGAACACCAGGAAAGTGAAAAAAAATGATGTAATGGGAATCAGGACTGAATATAGCAATTTAAACAGAAAGAATCAGAAGACATTAAGGGTTTTTTGTCTTGATCATCCAACTCATTAGCACTCTGCCTGTTTTCTTGTGTAAGTTATCTTAGACTTGTGTTTTCTTTTAGAAATAGCTAGAAACTAGAAAGATTATACTAAGTGTTTTTCTGTGATGTCAGAACTGCACTACTAAATTATTTTAAGTTTCTCTGTGATCTCTGAACTTTTGACTAGCACTGTGTAGTAAGAAGTATTATCTTGTGTTTTTATTTATTATTAAATATTTTAAAACCTTTCAACTGTGGCTGTTTTGTGTAGAGATAATTTAAGCTCTAGAGTACATTGCATGTATATTGTGATCCTGTACCAAGTCACTCTAATATGCCTTGACTGTTTAGTCACACAACAAATGGATAATAATATTGCACAGTAATAATTGGACACCCTTTTAAGGGCCTTTGAGTAGCTGGTAATTATTAGTGGGTGGTGACAGGGTACTACCGTATAGTCTGGGAAAAGGGGGCACAGCTGGAAAACCTGTGCCAGCCTTTCCCAGGAGTGTCTGTGGGATTGTATAAACACTTCTAAAAAAGTGTGTGAGTGTGTGTGTCAGCTACCCGGGCAGGGACACAAAGCACTGGTTTGACAGAGAGGGTGCTAGAGGTTTTAGCTTGCTCACTAGGCTGAGATTTGCACCTTATAGCAGTGCCAGTGGGGAGTCTTATTGGGGACCTGGAAAGCAATGGAGTGACCAGCCCTGAACTGACTGTGATCTCTGTGTGCTCTTAAGGGAAATTGCACTTTACTGTGTGTATTTGTTATCCTTTCCTTTATATATGAGACGCTCTCTCTGGTGTTAGTGGTGAGGATTGAGGGTCCCTGATTGCTGGGCCAGGTCCTGGGCATCACAGAGTTGAGCTCTGAATGTGGGGAAAGAGGTAACTTCTTTTAGGTATAGGGAAAGGGCTTGCCAGAATATGGGTACAAGAATGGAAAAGGAATGGTTTATTCAGTGCAGTTTCAATTGCGGTGTCTGGAGTGAAGGAGTACTGATTTAAAGGAATATTGATTTACAATAGTGATGATATATCAGAGGGACCTAAAAGGGAAAATATAATGAGCAGGTAGATTAATAAAGAAATGTATGAAAATATTTGGTATGGAAAATGTGAATTCAGTAGTAATAACTTGGACAGAATTTACTTATTATTCCCCAAGGTGCAATAACTGAGCTTGGCTAGATAAAAAGTATATGTCACAGGAACATGTGCATTTAATTGAAAGCTTCAACACACATCCAAAAACTATTTCAGATTATGCACCAATAAAAAATAAGATAAAATACAAGGTAATGAAGTAAAGATGCGACACTAGCATTTTCCCACCTACCTGTTAAAAAGAGTGGAATTTGAGGAAATGGGTAGTGGAAATTATTTGAGAATTATTAGGGGAGATAGAAATTTCTTCAGAAGTGATAACTTGTGAGTAGCAAAAATGAAAATGGAGTTTAAAAATAGGGTAGAAAAAGAGTAAGAGATATGGTTAAGAAGTAATATGAATTATTTAGAGGGGCTGACAAAGATTAAATTATTTTTGAGTAAGGGGAATCTCACAGAAAAAGAACAGGAAAACATTGCACAGTGCTAAAGAGAACATAAGGGAGTATTTGGCTAATATGCATGAGTGTAGGAAAGATTGCTGTTTAGCAACTATTTTTTGATAACAACTCCAGAGCAAAAAAAAAAAAAAAAAAAACTTTTAGCACAATGATGTAGGGAACAGAAAGTGGAAAAGACTGTCACTGAACTTAAGGAGCCTACAACAAGTAAAATAACCAGAGATCCTGTAGGAGTATTTGACATATTTTGAGAATTTTATGAGAATCTGTATAAAGTAGAAAAATATGGAAATCAAGAAAGCACACCAATGGAATTATTTATGGAAGACTTAATTATACCAAGGTTGGAGGCAGATAAGGCTCAACGACTGACGTTAAATATAGGAGGAGATGAGATAAAAATAGTGATGTATAATCAATCTGCAGGAAAGTCTCCAGGAACACATGGTATCCCTATGGAAGTTAGGAGAGAAAAAGTGATAAAGATCTGAAAGATTTTAACAGTGTTTTAAAAAGAAGTAAAACAAATCTTGGAAGAAAGAGGCGGTGACTGTATTTTCTAAAGGTGATAAAGACCCATCAAACCTAGCTTCATATAGACCAATTTAATTTTAAACCATGGTGATAAAGGGTTTATATCTATAGTAGCTACAATAATGGCAAAGGTGTTGTCAAAACTGATAGATTTAGATCAATGAGATTTTGTGGAGGTGAGGCAAAATTTGACAACATTAAAAGAATAATGATGATCCAGAGGGGAGCAAGAAGTAAGAAAATACTGCTGCTGTTGGTTTGTCTAGATGAAGAGAAAGCATCCAACAAGGTAAGCTGGATTTTATGAGTAGGGCAATGAAAGCATTTGCATTCTTTGATACAATAATAAGGTTAATTAGGAGGATATATGAAGGCTCATATGCAGGAATTAAAGTGTGTGTGTGTGTGTGGGGGGGTTCCTCTCTGATAAGTTGTGTTTGCACAGAAGAACAAGGAAGGGCTGTCCTTTTTTCCCCCTTTGCTATTTACTTTATATTTAGAGCCACTGTGAACAAAAGTAAGGAACTCAAGGATATAACTGGTATGGCAATCATGAAAAGTACCTGAAAAATCCAGAAAAGTACATCTCAGTATTGGGGAACATTTGGGCACATTTTATTTTTTCATTTTTTTTTCAGTATAAGATAAAATAGGGGCTATAGCTGTAAATTATGTACCCACACACAAATTAGTTCACCAAAATGCATATTTATGGAGATAAATCCGATGAAGTATTTAGGAGTATGGATTAAAAAAGCTTCTGTTATGGCAGCTAAGAATGTGTGATATGAGACTAAACAAAAGATAATACAAAAACTGATAAAATGGAAGCTCTTGTTTATAGATGTGAATAGTAATATACAAGCAGTGAAAGTCCCTTTAATTTTGTATACAGGTTAGACATATTTGTTTATCAACCAGAGATGTTGTGAACAATAATTAATAAAGAGATGAAGGAATTTATTTGGGAGGGGAAGAGGGCAAGATTTAGGTGGTATAATTTGATCCCCCTAATAGAACAAGGTAGTTTAGGATTGCATGATTTGAAGGGATACTTTAGAACTACATAGTTAAGGCTCATATAAGTAACATAAGCAGAAGGTTATGAAGCAGGGAGAAATTCAAGAAATGAGAGAGTGTAATTTTGAATGCAGATCCTTAAGGAGAGGAATAAGAGCCATACCAAATATTATATTTATAAGAGCCATACTGAATATTATATTCATAAAGTAGCAGAGTATTCTTAGAACTAAGCCAACATGGAAATGGAGAAAGGAGATTTTTGCCAGTAGGGATGACTGCAAGTTGTTGTTGCATCTTTCGGCTTTTCCCGGTTAGGGGTCGCCACAGTGGAACTCCAGTCTGCTAATGATTGGCAGTAGATTTTTACATGCCGAGTTGCCAGCCCTCCAACGAAGGTACACCCATTCACGCATGTCTCCAGACGGAAGACGCTTTAGCTGAGAATCGAACAGGACAACGTCTTACTATGAGGCGACAATGCTACTGTAGCACCACCACCGCAGAAAATAGGTGAGAGGGGGCTGGAATTTACTGGAGATGAATATGGTGAATGAACCAAGGTATTGGGAGCAAATAACTAGAGATAGAAAGGTAACACAGTGGGTTGAGGCCAAAATGACATTAAGAATGCAGTCTCGAGAGTGTCTTCACCCGGGATTATTTTCAGAGTATAGGCAAAAATAGGGATAGGGGAATCCAAGTGGAAGACCTGCTCTTGTAGAGTTTTTAGTTGACAATAGAACAAAAGCTGCTGTTAAAAAAAAGGATAATTAGTAGGGCATAAAAAATAATGCATGATAATTATAAGACTCAGTCAGGGGAGTTTAGAAAAGATTGGGAAGAGAGACTAGAAAAGCAATTTACAAGAGAACAATAAGAGGACATATATTTGGCTTCCAAGTATGCAACAAATTCTGGAAGGTTTAGGATTTTGAGTACTTCAGTCAGAAATTAAATCCAGGATCTTGCTCCAAGCTCACACTGACAACCATTGTCATGACATACTAAAAATGGATATGCCTAAGCTTGTGTTTCAACCTAAAGCAGTAGCAGCATCATCAAGATTTCAGTGGGAGGAATGGTGATTCATCTTTGAATTTGCAGACAGCTCTTGAGAACAACCTCCTTGAGCCCGAAATTGTGACAGGTGAGATTTGTAGCAGAGATCCTACATGCTTTTGACACACGCGTCCACAACTTTAGACTCCCTGCATCAAGCAACCAAATGTTAAAGTAAAGCTAAAACAGGAACCAGTAGGTAGTTGTAACTGGTATAACCTATTATTTACCAACAAACATTCCTTTCACATACAAGTGCCTTTTGGTTTCTATACTACTGATCTGTTTTTATCTTTTTTTCTTACTTTGTTTCAGATCAGCTGAATGCAATAATGCATATGTTCTCATACAAATCTGATTCAATATCCAGTTCGTATTTAAATTTTACTGCCCTAAAGGATTAATGTGGTGTACTTTTCTCTCTCTGTTAAAGTTTAAATACTGATAATAAGATTTAATTGCTACGCTTCCTGTTTATACTCTGAGTAATCAAAAATGCAATTGAAACTGTGCTGGTCCTAGAGACTGATGAATTTTAAGAAGTATGGTGTATGTTAATATTTAATTAATATGCAAATAATTTGGTGCTGCAGTAGCGTTGTCGCCTCACAGCAAGACGTTTTCCCGTTCGATTCTCAGCTAAAGCATCTTCTGTGTGGAGACATGTGTGAATGGGTGTACCTTCATTGAAGGTTGTACGTCAGGGCTGGCAACTCGGTACGTAAAAATCTGCTGCCAATCATTAGCGGACCGGAGTTCCGCTGTGGCGACCCCTAACCGGGAAAAGCCGAAAGATACAACAACATGGTGTATGTTAATATTTAATTAATATGAAAATAATTTAAAATAATACATATATATGTATATATATATATATATATATATAGAGAGAGAGAGAGAGGGAGAGTTTTCACTGTGTGAAACCTTAAACCAGTAAAGCCAAACCCACTAGTTGTGGACAGGCAAGTTTCAGACTTTTTATTGACCTAGTCAGCATTGGCCTGAGTGTAACCATAAAGACTTAAAAAGTAAAAAAAAAAGTAATAGACATTCAGAAGCCATGTAGCTGAAACACTTGATGTCCTTAAGGGGTCATTTGCATATATCCAATGGGCATGTATTACAGAAAGTTTAAGGAATCACACAGTGAAACTCTAGCTTGGCTACATTTTTGTTGCAGTTTTTACGGAATGGTTTGCCTGTGTGGCCTTTTCACCCTTTTGTTTGGTTTACACACACACACACACACACACACACACACACACACACACACATATATATATATATATATATATATATATATATATATATATATATATATAAACATATTGGCTGTTGTGTTAGTAAGTAAAGTGTTTAAACAAGTTCATTGCATGCTGTGTATCTAAAAAGAAGAAAAATGCATATGAATCTTTATTCCAAAATATATGTATTTATAGGCATAGATACCACTAACTGAGTAAATTAATAAATGTTTAACCTATGTGTTTTATTATTCCAGGTCTTTCATGTGCAGAGGTCAGTTGTGCAATATTCTGCATTAGTTTTCCAACAGCATTAATTCTGCTTAGGTAAGCACCGCCTAGTTCTGTCAGAAATTGCTATGAGAACAACCCTTTGTACATCAGCTCTGTAGAGACAAAGTCACTTTTATCTATCTCAAAAGTTAATGAGTACCAGTGGCAGGTGCTAACATATTTCATATTCTTGTCTCCACTTTTTTTTTCCTCAGATGAGATTATGAAGGATGCTTGGTACATTGTGGCACAGAAAATTAACCTGGCTTAATTAATTTATTACTGTCTACACATTTAATGGAATTCACTTGGCTTTAAATTTTTTTGGGAACAAATTAATTCTAAATGTAGTGTTACAGACTGGCTCTAAAAAAAATCTACTAAAAAGAAACACATATCGCAACCGACAGACCCATCCAGTTATCATTTTGGAATATCCATACATAAACATTACCATTGTGCATTTAGTGCAAATACAAGGTAGTAACTGGCAAGTGTTTTTAAAAACATACCTCACACACATCACAAATGCATCAGTTGCAGATGCATTCACTGCTCTACATTACTGCAGATAGCATATACAAAAAGAAAAAAATGGCATCCTTAAACAGAGCACTCACCAAGACACATGTATCACCTGTGAGTATTTTCAGGGTTTATACTGTTGATGGACTAAATGCCCCTTGTGTTACTTGACTGCATGCTGTTTCTTCTAATCAGTATGGTGCTCACTTTTTTCAAGTCCTGTCTCGCTCAGCTCTTGTCTCAGCTTTGCTGGCTTTTCATTGGCTGTGTCCAGATCCTTGGTTCCATGCAAAAACAAAAAATATAAAAAGGCTGTAAAATAACAATTTAGAGATACCACGTTACTTTATTGCAGTCCGTTACTTAAGTCTTAATTTCAGTATTTTATACAAAATACAAGATAGTTGAGAGATAATGTCAAACGAGGCAGCAAGTGATATGAAAATCTATTAAGGTAGCCATATAATGGTATTTTCCAATCTTTGTGACTCTAGAATTAGAAAGCTTGTCTGCTCTCTAGCACATGATTACCAAGAAAAAAATGGAACAGGTAAGACAAGCAATTTTCTCCAGCCAGCTTGGTCTACATGGGCATCCTAAGGCAGTGTAGCAACTGCCTCATGTTCACCGACAACCTTCTACTCCTAGTCCACACAAAACTCAACATGTGAGAGATGTAACTATATTAAGAATCTTGAATCCATCCTCTCTCACACACCAGTCAGTACATATGACAATGAGTGGGATGTCAGCATGCACACCTCACCTCCTCCTCCACCCAAACCCACATCATGCATACCTACATATGCGGAGGTCCTCAACATACCTAAACACCAGAGACCTCCCAAACACAAACAAAAGCACACTACACAATACTTCCTCTGCAGAACACAATACACATAACAGCTCATGCACCAGTGTCTCACCTGTCAAGCCCTTAAGGCAAAACACAAAACCAAACATATTAGTCATAGGTGATTCCATCGTAAGACACACAGATGTCCCTGTCACCAGGCTGGATAAGGAAAAGGTCACGTTCAGCTGCCTGTCAGGCACTAGGATCCACCCCATCACACATGCAATCAAGTCTCTCAACAACAGGTACTGCTAGGACTCCGTCATAGTCCATGCTGGTGTGAATGACTTGAGAAATGCATCTCTGGATTATATGAAGAGAGACAAGACTGAGCTCTTGGACTATGTGTCTCAGGCAGGTATATCCCCAGCCTTAAGCAACATTTTACCTTCACCTAGGATAATGCCTCAATACAAACAGAAAATGATTGACTTCAATAATTGGCTTAGTTTCTGGTGTCATTCTAAGGGGAACCAATATCTGTCAGCCTGGGATAACATGATCGACAGACTTCGATGCTTTGCCAGAGATGGTTTGATCTGTCACCCCTGGGATTTTGGCTACTGGCTAAGGCTCTTGGCACCCCCTTATTGCCTTTTTTAGGCAGTGCTTAAAGGACAAAATTCCCAACATAAAAACTCCATCTAAAAACAACCTGAAAGTTATGCTGCTAAATGCTAGGAGTCTTAACATGAAACTTCCCTCACGGGAAGCAGTCCTCACCTTGGAAGATGCAGACATTTGTGCAGTCACAGAGACCTGGTTAAAGGCTGTGGAGAGCACCCCAACCATACCGGGTTACACCTTCCACACGTTCAGACCACAAACTTAAGGCATGAAAACTAAAGGAGGTGCTCTATCAGTATTCATTAAAGATAAATACACCTCCCTCCAGATTGGTTAAACAGTATGATTCCCTGGAGATACTTCAGGTGCAATTAAGTGTTGGTAGGAAACCTGTTCAACTCATTGCCAGCTACAGTTTCCTCTCCATGAATCAGGACATCCACTCTGCCTATTTGGCTCTACTTTAGTCTATCAAGATACATCTGAACACCATGGTTTTGGGAGACTTTAACCCATCCGTTGACTGGGTAAATTACTTGTGCTCAAACTCACTTGACCAAAGGTTCCTTGACTTTGTTAACTCCAGTGCCCTGGACTAGCTGTTGACACCCCTACAAAAGTTGACAACATCCTGAATCTGGCACTTACCAATATGGGGACCAGTGAAGCACCCCCACTGTGATGTCTTCCCTGGTGAGATCTAACCACAAATCAGTCTCATTCAAAGTAACTATGACACGTGACCCCCCCCCCCCCCAGCAGCAATTAAACTAAAAAACTTCTCCAAAGTAGATTATAACCTCTTATGGGATAGTTTAAACAACTTCACTGCACCTCCCCCCTCAGATGGAACTGGCAGCTATGCCAAGTTCTACACCATTGCTTTATACAAACATCTGTATAACTGCATTGACTCAACCATACCTGATAGGATCAAAACAAGCTTCTCATGGAAGAGAAAACCTGCCTGCTGGACAACTGCCATTAACAGACTTTACAATAAGAAGAAGAAATTGCTGTCTAAGTGTAAGAGGGAATGAGCTCTACACTGGAAACACTCCCTCCTCAGCTTAGACAAGCAAATAAGATTTCTTGTGAAGTCCTCCAAAGCAAACTATGAATCCAAATTAGCTTCCTCAACTAAGGACAACCATAAGTCTTTCTTTAGTTACATCTGTAACCTGAAAGGAAAGGCCCAGATTTGTGGCGAACTGGTAGATAATGATACCACATATACTGTGCCTGTGGACATATCTAACCTGTTGGCTGGTAGGTACTGTGAAAACTTCACTCCCCTGTCCCTGCCACACATACTTTATGACATTCCTACCACCTGTCCCCTACCTTGTATCTCTAAAGAGCAGGTCATTAATGCCCTTTCTAAGGCCAAAATCACAGCACCTATGGGACCTGATACCATCCTAGGCTGAGTCCTACATGGGCTCCAACAAGAATTAGCAACACCACTGGGTACTCTTTTCAGTCATAGTCTAAGCACTGGCTTTGTCCCAGCTGAATGGAAAATGGCCACCGTTACTCCCTTGCACAAAGGTGGTGCTTCCAATGACCCTGGGAACTAGAGACCTATTAGCCTGACTAGCCTTATTTGCAAGGCCATGGAGGAAATCATCATGGACCTTATCAGCAAAGATATAGGTCATCTCCAAACACTTGACTCTACTCAGTTTGGATTTGTCATAGGAAAGTAATGCCTGTTAAACCTGGTGGACCTCTTTGAGACAGTCACCAAGGCACTGGATGAGGGGAAATCTTTGCATACAGCCTACCTAGACTTAGCCAAGGCTTTTGACACTATCCTCCACTCAGGCATCATTGACAAACTCACCCAGCTAGGTATCAACCCTTATATTATTAGATGAGTCACTAACTGACTCACCGACAGAACAGATATAGTCAAAATAGGGGAATCCACCTTCAACAACAGACCTGTAACCAGTGGTATTCCACAGGGATCAGTCCTGGGACCTTTGCTGTTTGCTATCCATTTCTCCAAAGTACAAGCAAAAACTAAAGGCCTGTGGCTGACAAAGTTTGCTGATGACTGTAAACTGGGAGGGTTAATAGAATCTCCAAATGATGTTAACATCCTACAACAGAGACTTACACACACAAATGATTGGTGCCAAAGTCATGGCCTTAAAACTCAATGCAAAAAAATGTATTATCATCCCTTCAGTAAGAGCGATGTTCCTGCTAACTACCACATCAATAGCAACACCCTAAGTATGCACTCAGTGGTGAGAGACCTGGGTACACAGGTTGACAACAGCCTTACCTTTGATTACCATGTCTCCACAGTGGTATAAAGGGAATTCTGTATTGCTCATCTCATAAGTAAAGGCATTGCCTCCAGAAAAAAGGAAGTTATAACCTCCCTGTAATCTTCCCACATCAGGTTAATAATTGAGTACAATGCCCCTTTTGGTATATACCTTTCCAAGCATCTGCAGCAATTGAAGAGACCACAAAGGTTCCTCACAAGGAAAATTCAAAGTCTTCAGCATCTGTCCTATGTGGATTGTCTGAAATCACTGTCACTTTATTCTGTTTCATAGAGTCTTTTCAGAGGTGATCTCTGCCTTGCATATAATGCAATCTCTGACCCTGCTTTATTAGAAATGCTACATATCCGCAAGTCAAATTGTACACGCATTACTCACTTGAAAGATATTATCCTGGTATGTGACATTAATAGTACCTGCTAGAGGGACAGATTTGTCTCCCGGAGGTTACCACACCTTTGGAATAGACTCCCACTTTATGTCAAACAGAGCACCTCATTGGCCCTCTTCAAACGCAATCTGGATGATTGGACGGGTAACCGTAAATTCACCGGATCTATGAAATGTTGTTGAATGGTTATTCAGTGAATAGCCACTCATTAAATACCTACTTATTGAAGCCACTCTTCATTGAACAACAGATTATAACAAGGGAAAACCAGTGGTTGGCCACCTTCTGGAATTTGCCCTTTTCCCCATTGTAGTGCAATCTCGGAGTTGGTATATTTAGTTAGGGTATGGGGGTGCAGGGGGCATAGCCCCCTACATTGGCAGGTTTTAAATTTTATTTTTAGTTTTTGCAGTCACTCCATTGGCCAACCGCTTGTGTGCCCTAGTTAAAATCCACCGTTTGATGAAGAATGGCTTTGATAAATACTTGTTCGATGAATGGCTATTCATTGAATAGCCATTTGACGAAATGTCATAGACCCAATTCACCCCGGATGCTCTACCTGTGTCCCTCATGGACAGGGGCAGTAGGTGCTAATCATGGAAATAAAGGTAGAACTTGACTAGGCTTGTAAGGACCCTACAGCCATGAACCGAGTGACTTACTATGATCCTATGAATTTGTTAACCTGAGGCCTAATGTGACAGAAAAAAAAAAAAACTATCTTGTCAAACTTGTCCAAAGTCTTTGACTCCTAGCCTGGTGGGCATGAGACATGCTGTTAAAGTCAGTTGATTCTATGATGCTGAAAATATGCAAATGTTTTCCTTAGAATACATAGGGCATAACTGCTTGTAAGCTTTGTGAGGCTTATTATTGCAAGCCCTGACACTGAAAATTAAATTGAAATTCTGGAGTCTGCATGTCCTCTCCGCGGTCAAGTGGCCTCTGAAAGACATGCGTGAATGGGCGTGCCTTCGCTGAAGGTTGGTCGTCGGGCTGGTAACTCGGCACCATAAAAAAATCTACTGCCAATCATTAGCGGACTGGAGTTCCGCTGTGGTGACCCCTAACCGGGAAAAGCCGAAATGACAAAAAAAAAAAAAAAACCCTAGAAACTAACTTCAAAATCCCTGTACCTCACAAAAGGGGAATACTCCAAGATACCACAATCTCAGCATTATTACATATCTCCCTATTAGCGCTCAGATTCTTGTTTTTCTGAGGACCACAGTTATGGTCCTTGGACTTTCACTGGGCAACCTTGGGGAATATGGAATGTCTTTTAGTGGGGAAGTAGCTTTGTAAAAATATTTGTCTTTATTGGAGTTGATGGTCCACTATCTGGGGCATTCTGGCTGCAAAATTGGAATTGTTCAAGACAGGCACACATTGTAACAAGACAGGCACACAAGTGGAGATGACCCAAGGCTCCTCATCCTTTACCTCATAGTACCATTTGTGGCCATCAGACTGACCATAAAGGCCTTTGTTTAGAAGTTTGATAAAACAAATGAACACAATAATTTAGACTGTCCATACAGATCCATGTGATATAACAGAAATAAACAGGATATATTGCTGTGCAGCTAAATAGATAACTGATAAAGTTCTGCCACAAGAACACAAGGTAGTGAGGGAAAGGAAGTGGAGAAATTGAATACCATCATGAAAGCATTGAATACAGAAAACTATAAAGCAATTGAAACAAAAAGTCTCACTGCTGGAGGAGTATAGAAGAAGGAACAGATCAACAAAAATACTTAGAAAGATAGATGTAATAAAGGCAATGAGCAGTGTTAGAACAGATCAGGATCTATCATGCACTATCACAAATAACAAACTAAAAATCTCAGCACAGGTGGAAAAAACTTGGAAGATGTGAAGATAAATATAAAGGAAAAGTATAAAATAAGCAATTTACTGATGACCCAAAAAAAGTTTTATAAAGAATTGGGAAACAAGGTAAAAGGAATTGAAAGACTAGCAAAACAAGAAGAAACAGATACATTTTGGAGAAATATTTATGAAGATCTTGTGGAACATAACAAAGATCCTAAATGGATAGAAGAAGCAAAAGAAAGAATAAGAAGTTTAAAGGTACAGGATATGAAATGGGATGAAGTAGCAGCCAGAGAGATTGAAACAAAGTTAAGGAAAGTCTCTAATTGTAAAACCCCAGGTCCAGATGCAGTACCTAACTTCTGGTTAAAAGTATTAACATCTTTGCATGAAGATTTAGCCATGAGTAAGAACTATTTATATGTGCACCCAGAACAGACACCAACTTGGCTATCAACAAGAAAAACAATGTTCCTACTCAAGAGTGAACCTGCAAGTTACCCTAAAAATTATAGACCAGTAACTTGCCTTCCAATGACGTATAAACTATCCACTGGAATTGATGGTGACAGAGGTTATAGTCATTTAGTAGAAAACTCAATTATGGCAATAGAACAAAAGGGCAATAAAAGAAAGTTATATGAACAAAGGATCATTTGTTGTTAAATAAAGTCATAGTGGAGAACTATAAAGGGGGATGAATCTAAGTACGGCGTGGATTGACTGTAAAAAAGCGTTTGATAGTATCCCACATTCATAGATGAAAGAGTGCTTAAAATGTATATCATTCACCCTACACTGATCAACTACATTACAGTGACCATGAAACAGTGGCAGCCCACTTTGCAATTAAGCCATGATAAAAGACAAAGGATAAAAATTCAACAGGGAGTATTCCAGGGTGACTCTTTGTCACCGCTGCTATTCTGTCTTGCCCTTAACCCATTAAGCTATCTACTTAACAACTTAGGCTATGGCTATAATTTGATTCCTAAAAAACAACAAAGTGTAAAGACCTCTCATCTTCTCTTTGTTGATGATTTAAAACTGTATAGATGAGGAACTGAAAGCACAACTGCAAAGTTGTCAAAACTTTTTCAGATGATATAACAATGTCATTTGGTCTTGATAAATGTGCAAAAGCAACGTTCAAAGCAGGAAAACTGCAGCATCAAGAAAACATCAGTTTGGGACAAAAATGTGATATATAAGAACTTGAGCAAGAGGGAGTGCATAAATACTTGGGAATCAATGAAGGATCAACAATAAAACATGAACAAATGCAAATAAAACTTGGGAAGGAATATTTTAGAAGACTTGAATTAATCCTGAAAACAGTGTTGACAACTAGGAACAAAATTCAAGCTAGAAATCAATTTACTCTTCCTGTTCTAACTTATAGTTTTGGAGTGATCTATTGGCCCCAAAATATGTTGGATAGATTAGACAAGAAAACAAGTAGGATGTTTCATGTTCACCAAATGATTTATAAAAATCAGTGCATACCAGGATTATATATTCCCCGTTCTGAAGGAGGTATGGGCCTCCTTGAAATTGATTACATGTATAGATCTGCAATCATGGGACTGCATACATATTTGCTGACCTCACAAGACCCAAATGTAGTGAAAGTTTTGAAACATGAGAAGAATACATTTAAGATAAATTCCCTGCTTAGTCTAGAATATTGGTGTCAAGCAGGAATGGAAGTCAAACCAGAAGTAGATAAAAAAACAGGCAGCAACTGAATGTGCCAAAAAAAATTAAAAAATATAAGGCGAAGGATTAGATAAGAAGGCAAGAAATGTGGAAAATGCATAAATATAGTTGCAAGTATAGAAAACTTCTGGAAGAACCTTGTGTTGATCCGGACTGAATGCAGGAATGGTTAAGGAGAGGTGAATTCAAACCAAGGGATGAAAGGTTAATATTGGCGGCCCAAGATAGTGGGCTATGTACACATTGGTTTACAAAGTCCATTGAACATGCAGGAGAAACAGACAAATGTAGGTTTTGTAAAACAGAATTGGTAACAGTTGCACACCTCGTTGCTGGTTGTGACATATTAATGGCAAAAGGACTGTATACTTATAGGCCTAATAATGTGACAAGACTGTTGCACTGGGAACTGTGCAAGCATTATGGTACTGAAGTGGCTGAAAAACACTGGAAACATTATCCACAAAGCATCATAGAAAATAATGAAGTCTACATGCCATGGGATCACCCATTACCAACAGTTCAAAAGATAGATGCTAGAAAACCAGATATAGTGGTCCATGAAAAGAAGACAAAAATAGCATTGATCATTGAAATCACCACACCCAGTGACTACAGTGTCTTGTGTACAGAGAGGCACAAATTCATAAAATATCAGGATTTGCAGGCAGAAACGAGAGCACTGTAGAATAAAGATACCCAGACAGTTGCAATAGTAGTAGGAGCAATGGGTCTTATAAAAAAGAATCTACAAGCATATTTAGATATGTTACCAATACATGTAACACTGTATGAATTGCAGAAGGCGCCATTACTGAGCACTTTGCAGGTGCTACATAGAGCACTTCTGGCTGACAGCAAAGATCGAAACAATACTAATTTCATTAACTTTTATCATACTTTGACTTTGGAATGGGGTCCATTCCCATCATGGTATTAGAAACCCAAAAGATTTGGAGAAATTAAAAAAAGGACTTTGTATACTGAATGAGGATTTCTCAAAAGAATAGTCATCAGAAGAGTTCTATGGCAGAACGAAAACTAATATCCCTTTCTGTGTCAGAGACAGGGACTTAAGTTACTTATGACTCTCCTTCCTGGAAGAAATCAAACAGGGAATAATCTTTTGGTCTTATAGCAAAAGACCACAAAAGGGATAGGGCATGTTACCTGAATGTCAGGTATGGGTTAGTAACCAAAAACATACTTGGGAATCAAGATGCATCTCTAGTGTGAGAGGAAGCACAAGCTGACTATGAGGCCTGAACTGGAATCCATTAATAGTCCTTAGTGTGCACTTCCTAATTCACTTGCTATGAACAAGGAATACAGATCAAATGTTATGCATTTTATGAAGATCCAGGAGGCAGCTATAGAAAGGCCTGTGGTTGCCTGCTCCTCCTTCAACAGTGAATGTTCAGCTGTGTAGAGATGAAAGAAATCAAATTCCAGGTACTAAGTTTAGCCTCGGAGCTAGCTTGGCATTCAAAGGCCTACTGTGCATTCAGATTCAAGAAAGCCAACATTAGAGATACATAAGTCTATCTCATGTTGCTTTGCTAAGGATGGTCTGCACCTGTCCCCTCTAGGCTTTTGAATACTGGATAAAACTTTATCCACCCCCATAGTGTGTATTTTAGGCTTTGACAGATTGACAAACCTGCTGACATAGCAAAATTAACTCAACTGAACCTGAAGGTGTTACTGCTTAGTACCAGGCGTCTAAGTAAAAAAAAACTACACTCCCTCCAAACCCTGCTCACATTTGAGAATCTAGATGTCTGTGTAGTCACTGAGACATGGCTTAAAATGGCAGATAGTACCCAGGTAGTGCAAAGATTCAGTATCTTGCACACTTTTAAATCAGTAGCTGCACAGACAGGGGTTAAAGATAGAGGTGCCTCAATATGCATCAATAGCGAGCATACCTCTTGGTTGGTAAGACAGGATGATGTGTTGGAGTTTCTTCACATGCAAACTACCTTTTGTTAAGTGTTTTGTTAAAATTCAGTGTCCTTCCAAACCCTGAGAACACAGCAGCCTATGCTGAATTGCTCTCAGAAACTCTGTACAACCATGTTGGTGGCTGCATAGAGGTTGCTCTACCTACCAGAAGTAAGCCCAGAACTAGCATCAGAAACAAATTGCCCTGTTGGCATCTGTAATTAAACAGGATGTACAACAAAAGGAAAAAAGATATGTTCATAGGTTCATAGCTGTGTACTAGGCCAATGGCCTTGAAGCCTTTACAACCCTAGCCCATAGAACTGCCCTGGCATCATTCCGCCATTAGTTCCTGGTGCCTCTATCAAGTGAAGCCACTTGAGTGATCCCTGGGGTGTACTTTCTATTTCCCATCCACTCATCAAGATTTCTCTTGAAAAGGACCAGTGAGGTGCTCTGCTTGACATGTATGGGAAGTCTGTTCCACAGCATGGGCAGTGTCTGGATTATGAACCTGCCCCTCCAGCATGATCTGTTGATTGTGGTAATGAGGTTGAGGTCCCTGGACTGTGTGTGGTGTAGAGGGATTGGGATTTCATTAGGTGTAACATTTCTAACAGGGCTGGGTCAGACATGGCTTTGTAAGTCAAGCAGATAATAGATGATATGAGACAGAGAAAAGTTTGAGTTTTTTGAGTCTGTCCATGTAGGGCATGTCTTTAAGGCCTAAGATCCTCGTCATGAGGTACTTTTGTGTCCAGCTGTTGCAGGTGTTTAGTGAGGTACATGTCAAACGGGGCAGTATACTCAATGATTGGTCTAATGAAGGAAAAGTAGAGAGAGATGATGACCTCTTTCTTCCTGGATGCAAAACCCTTGGTAATGAGATGTGTTACATAGAAGGACTTTCTGACTACAGTGGCAATGTGGTGGTCAAAGGAGAGGTTGCTGTCAACCTCTGTCCCCAGATCTCTTATAACGCTTTCAGTGTTCAGTGGACTACCATCAATGTGGTAATTAGTGGGAACTGACTTTTTACCAAAGGGAATGACGACGCATTTTTTGGAATTAAGCTTAAGGCCATGGTTTCAACACCAGTCGTTTGTCTCAGTGAGGCCTTTCTGTAGGATGTCTACATCACTTGGGGAGTTAATAATGGCTCTCATTTTGCAATCGTCAGTGAACTTGGTCAGCCAGAGCCCCTCCGTGTTGGCCTGGACTTCTGAGAAGTAGGTGCCAAACAAGGGAGGACCCAGGACCGATCCCTGTGGGACTCCACTCATGATTGGTCAGCAGTCTGACTTGGAGTCTGCTATTTTCACATTGTGGGTTCTATCTGTGAGCCAATTTGCAACCCCCCTAGTGATATAGGGGTTGATGCCTAGTTTGGTGAGTCTATCAATAATTCCTGAGTGGGGAATGTTATCAAAGGCCTTGGCCAGATCGAGGTAAGCTGTATGAACTGCCTTACCCTCATCCACAGCTCTGGTGACTCAAAGAAGTCAACCAGGTTGAGCAGGCATGATCTACCCTTCACAAAACCAAATTGCATGAGATCTAGAGTTTGGAGATTCCCTGTATCCTTGTTAATTAGGTCCATGATGATGCACTTCATAGCCTTACATATCAGACTTGTCAGCCTAATGGGGCAATAATTCCCAGGGTCTGTAGTCACTCCCCCTTTATGGAGAGGGATGACTGTAGCAGTGCACCATTCTGTAGGAACAAAGCCGGTGGTGAGGCTGTGATTGAACAGGGCACACAGGTGTGGTGCCAGTTCACTTTGTAGTTCATATAGAACACAGCTGGGGATATTGTCAGATCCCATGGAAGCTGTATTTTTGGCCTTGGACAATGCAACTTTAACCTGTGCTGCAGTAATGCTGGGTGCCTGGCATTCTTCCAGTATTTTGATTGGTCCTTTAGGGAGGATAGAGGGGTAAAGTTGGCACTGAATCTGTCAGCCAGTATGTTGGCAATATCTGTTGGCTCAGTATAGAAGGAACCATTGTGCAGTAACTTAGAGCAAATCTGGGTATTGTGGAGATTCTTGATATAACTGTAGAAGGCTTTGTGGTTGTTTTTAGTGTCTGCTGCAATTCTGCCTTCATAGCTAGCTTTAAAGGTTTTGATGAGGGATCTCAACTTTTTGTTGAGGCTAATAAGGGAGTTTTTCCAGTCTTGGGACTTCACCTTTTTCTGCAACAGTTTCTTCCTTCTGTTGTAGAGTTTGTTAATGACAGAGGACCACCAGATTGGCTTCCTTTTTTTGGAGTAGAGTGTCTTGGTTCTGTTGGGTATGGCTAGTTTCATGCATTTATGTATGTGTTTTTACAGTGCATTGGTGTATGATTTGGAGGTCATGCACCTATTTTCCATTTGCATGGGTGCTGTGAAGTTAGCCACCTCTGTTTTTAGGAGCCCAAAGTCAGCTTTGGAGAAGTTTTTTATGGTAGTTACCTTTGCTGGTGGGGTGGGTGAGATGTGGATTTCCATGGTAATTAGTCTGTGGTCAGATCTAACCAGAGAGGAATTGACTATTGGTGTTGAACAACATTTGTCCATGTTAGTAATAACCAGGTCAAGGATGTTGCTTCTTCTAGTGTGAGTAAGAATGAGCTGGTCCAGCACACTGGGATTAATGAATTCCAGGAAGCGTTGGGCAAGTGTTTTGGTGCATGAGTAGTTTTCCCAGTAGATGGAAGGGTAGTTGAAGTCAACCAGTATGAGAGTGTTGAGTTGGACCCTAATAGTTTCCAGGGTGCTTAGGAATATGGAGTGAAAGTCTTGGGACATGGTTGGAGATCTATAGCAGGTTATGATCTGAATCGCCATCTTACCCACTGTTAGTTGTACCTGAAGTATCTCCTATGCGTTATGCTGGGCTACTAGTCTGGAGGTGTGCATATCCTTTATGAATATGGAGACACCACCACCTTTGGAGCTTTGGTTCATGTTCTGGGGCCAAAAGGGTTGGAATGAGTTATAGCCTGGTAGCGCACAGGTACATTCTTCTGCTTTAAACCAGGTCTCCGTTACAGCACAAATGTCGATGTTCTCCATTTTGAGTAGTGCTTCGAGTAAGTGGATCTTGAGATTTTGACTGCTAGCATTGGCAGCATGACCCTCAGATTGCATTTATTTATAGCTGTTATGGTGGTAATTTGGTCTTTGGAACACCGCCTAAAACAGGGGTGGCAAGAGCCTTAGCCAATATCCGGAAACCTAGTGGTGACAGATGCAGGCTATCTCTGGCAAAGCATCGAGGGCTGTCAGTCATGTCATCCCAAGTAGACAGATACTGGATCCCCTTAGAATGACACCAGAAACTTGGCCAATTGTTGAAGTCAATCATTTTCTACTTGTACTGCGCTATCATTCTGGGCAATGGTAGGATGATGCTCAGGGCTATGGTCATACCTGCCTTGGTCACATAATCTGAGAGCTCCTCCATGTCTCTTTTCATGTAGTCCAGGGAGGTGTGTCTCAGGTCATTCACACCCACATGGACAATGACAGAGTCATACTTGTACTTGTGGCATGACCTGAGTGTGTGTGTTATGTGTCAGATCCTGGCACCTGACAGACAGCTGACTGTTACCTTTTCCTTATTCAGCATAGTGAGTGGGACATCAGTGTGCCTCACTATCGAGTCACCTATGATTAGTGTATTGGGCAAGCTGTTTTGCCTTAGGGGTTTAGGTTGAGGGGCACACTGTGTAGGTGAGCTATGTGTCTTGTGATTTGTGCTGTGTTGTAGTAGTCAAGTGCGTTTCTGATTTGGAGGTCTCTGCTGTTTGGGTAGATTTCTATTGAGAGCCTCAGCAAAGGTGGGTGTGTGGTTTGTGTTTTTATGTGAGAGCTGTGATGGTGGGTGCTCTGGAGGGCTATGTATTTCATGTGATGTGGTGCAAGTGTTGACCTTCTCCTCTTGACCAGCTATTCCAGTCTTGGCTGGAGAGTGCATGTCTTCCAGTTTGGATTTATAAGTGCATCTCTCACAAGTCTGAGTGTTGGGAGGTAAGAGGAGAGGGTTGTCTGTGTACATGAGGCAGTTGCTACACTGTCTCAGAATGCCCAAGTTCACCAGGTTAATAGGATAAAGCACAGGGAATTGACCTTTAGACATGCCAGGAGGGATGGTCATTATTAATAAGTCCTGGAGCTGTTTCCTTATAGGATGTTTAGTGCTGTTAGCACTTATGTGTGCTACAATAACTGATACAAGAAGCCAGATGAAGTGCTAGGTGAATAAGCTAGTTAAATGCAAGAGAGAAGAGAACTAGCAAGATCTAAGTAAAAAATTGAAGAGCAGACTTTCTGGCACCGGTAATAGTTTACTCTAGCTTAGTGGTGCTGCACAGCATGCAAACCTGTGCAAAAAGCGCTTTTAAAGCAGAAAGTTGAAAGGGAGCTAGAAATCACTCCTCTTGTAGTAGATAGGCTATGTAGTGCTTACCACTCCCACTGATAAGCTGAGCGGCTTCCCTCTAACACAGAAAGGTCTGGGGAACTCAGAAACTACAATACGGTCCTGAATACAACAAATCTGTTTCTGAAGTACTCTAGTAACAGGAAAGGTGGGAAAACAAGCTAGAACTTTTTTTAAAAGTTCTAGCTGCACACTCCTGCCACTATGGTGCAGGGGAACCTTCTCCAAAAAAAGATGGCCTGGATTAGTGCTCAAGTTATACAAACAAAGCTAGATTCAGCAGGTACGAATCTAGTCTACACACCAATTTCAGAAAGAAACAGTTCAAATAAGCAGGGACAATAAGCCTTTAACCAGAAATTCCTAGCTCAGAAGGGCAGAATGTACCCTCTCCTCCCACAAGAGCGCAGACCACAAACCTTCTTAATGTAAAATAACTGGCCTGAAGCCCAAGTGCTTAAACCAGAACTAAGACAATTTTACAATAACAGACACTAAGCCTTCAATCAGCAACTCCCAACTTAGAAGGATGTAAGCTAACTGTCCTGCCACAAGAGTGCAGACCACAAACCTTCTTAATGTAGAACAACTGGCCTGAAGCCCAAGGGCTTAAACCAAAAGGCTTATAATAACAGTTATAATGTAATTAGGCTACTAGCAAGCAGTAATAAATGCAGCAGAATAAATGCAATTGAGTAATTTTAAGAACAGGCAGCTAAAGGAAAATAAAGCAATAAAGTAGGAAAAAACACAAATACAGTAAAAGCAGATGAATAAAGTGCAGTTTTTAATATAACAGCAGCAAACAAGGAAAAAACAAACAAACAAAAAAAAAAACAAATTACCCAATTAACCGGTAAAAAAGCTAAAAACTGAGCCCTGTTCCAGCAGTCTTCAATCAGACCAAGTTCTAACTGCACACTCTTGCCACTAGGGTACAGTGGAACCTTCTCCAAAAAAGATGGCCTGGATTACTGCTCAATTTATACAAACAATATAGATTAAGCAGGTCTGAATCTAGTCTATGTTACAGAAAACAAAGTGCACCAATTTCAGAAGGAAACAGTTCATATAAGCAGACACAATAAGCCTTTAACCAGAAATTCCCAGCTCAGAAGGGCAGAATATACCCTGTCCTCCCACAAGAGTGCAGACCACAAACCCTCTTAATGTAAAATAACTGGTTTGAAGCCCAAGTGCTTAAACCAAAACTAATACACTTTTAAAATAACAGATACTAAGCCTTCAATCAGCAACTCCCAACTTAGGAAGATGTAAGTTACCTGTCCTGCCACAAGAGTGCAGACCGCAAACCTTCTTAATGTAAAACAACTGGTCTTAAGCCCAAGTGCTTAAACCAAAGGCTTAGAATAACAGTTACAATTTAATCAGGCTAGTAACAAGCAGTAATAAATGCAGGGGAATAAATGCAATAGAGTACTTTTAAAAACAGGCAGTAAAAGCAAAATAAAGTAATAAAGTAGAAAGAAACACAAATACAGTAAAAACAGATGAATAATGTGCATTTTTTTTGGTTAAGTGGGAAGGGATGAAACACAATAATTTAAGGTTGATAAACTAAGGGGATGGGCCTTCCCAAATGATCTCTCTCTACTCAGTAGAATAAGCTGATGAGATAGGACTGGGAGGAGTGTACAAAATGAGATTTATAGTAGGGGTGGGCAACTCAAATGCCACCAAATTTAAGAACACAACAAGGACTGGGTGAGTTGGTGGGGAACTCTTAAAACTCCAACAGAACAGAAAACTTAGACAAAACAAATGTAATACTAGAATAAGATACAAAATAGAAGTGATCAAACCTTAAATAAAGAGCTTCAAATCAAAATTAAATGCAGAGATGAGTGATACTCAGAGCAATGCAGACCACACACAAACACTTCAATTAAGAATGGTTATTCTCATGCAGATAAAAATACTGTCATCAAACTAAATAGGCAAGTTAAGAGGGCTGATTAGGTCAAACAAAGCCAACTTTGAGGTTTGACTGCTTCACTAGAACTTTATCATGGTGTTTGGAGACTTGTACTGTTGTGAGTTCTAGTGCTTCCTTGTTGTAACTTTGAGGTTAAGGTAGCCACCCCAGTTAAAGATAACTATAAGGCCTTCAGCTATGTCCAAAACCTGAAGGGCAGTAAACAATAATGTGCTGAATTGGTTGTTAGTGGTGCCACATTCACTAAGCGTAATGATACAACAAATCTGTTAATGGAGAAATTCACTTCCAACTTTACCCTCCTCTCACCCCAATCATCCCCCAAGAAATACCCTCAGACATAACCCTCCCAACTATAACAAGGGAGCTTGTGCTGGATGCACTTGCTAAAGCCAAGAGCATAGCCTCAATGGTCCCTGATAAAATCATGGGATGTCTTCTGAACACTCTAAAATATGACTTATAAGGACCCCCTAGAGCCACAATTTAACTATAGTTTTAAAATGGGCTTTGTGCCATGAGAATGAAGACCCACAATGGTCACTTCCATTCATAAGGTAGGCCCTTCAATAGATCCTGGAAACTACAGACCCATTAGTCTGACTAGTCTTATTTAAAACACCAGAGAAAGAATTATTATGGAAATTATCAAGGACATAAAAGACCTCTAGATACTAGATCCATTCCAGTTTGGTTTTGTCAAAGGAAGCTCTTGCTTACTGAACTTGGTTGACTTCATTGAAAAGGTCACAAAGACAATGGATGAGGGAAAGCATACTGCTTACCTAGATCTGGATAAATCATTTGATAAAATACCCCACCCTAACATTGTTAACAAACTTATGGAAACAGGCACAAACCTCTTGTTAACATGCTGGATAGCTAGCCTCCCCACAAATATGACCCAAGAGGTTAGGATCAATGAAGCCACCTCCATAAAGAGGCCAGTCACCAGTGGAGTCCTTCAGGGCTCTGTGCTGGGCTTGCTCCTCTTTGGCATTTACTTCAGGGAGGTCAAAGCCAATGTCATTGGCCTCTGGCTGACCATGTTTACTGATGATTGCAAACTGATTGCAGTCGTGGAATCCCCCCAAGATTATAACACACTTCAGAAATATCTAACATAGATAAACACTTTGTGCCAAAGCCATCACTTAAAACTCAATGTCAGAAAATGCATTACAGTACCTTTTGGGAAGTCGGCCGCCCTGGGTAACTACATCATCAACAGAGCACCCCTAAAAGTTGATTCACTAGTCAGAGATATGGGAAAATGTGTTCTTCGACCAACATGTGTCGAAGGTAGTAAGAAAATCCCTTTATGTTGCTCAACTTTAAGTAAGTGCATGGCATCTAGGTCCAGAGAGGTCATTGTACCTCTGTACGTGGCCCTCATCAGAACCATCACAGAGTATAATGCTCCCTTTTGATGTACCTGACCAGACACATGCAGCAACTGGAAAATCCACAAAGGTTCCTTACAAACAGAATACAGATAGTAAACACAATATCCTATGCTGATTACCTCAAAGGTTTGTCTCCCTGTTGGGTATCGTACAGACTACTGAGTGTGATCTTTGCCTTGCGTACAACGTATCCCTTTTGTACATCCACAAAGCAAACAACATCAAAACTATTAGAGAAAAAGACCTAAATTTCACTTGTGACATAAATAGAACATATTGCAGAGACAGATACACTTCTCAAAGAATTCTCATTCTCTGGAACAGGTTCCCCATCCATGTGAAGCAGAGTTCCTCCCTAACCCTATTTAAGCACAACATGGACCAATGGATGGGTAATCAGAAATTCACCCCTGGTTTGATGACTATGTCTTTGACAGACAGAGGGAGTCAGTAAATCACCTCCTACATAAATCATATTTATGGGTCACATTTGGGTTGCACGGCTAGGCTTGTAAGGGCTCTAGTGGTCGTTATCCAAGTACACATCTATAACCGTATCAAGTGGCTACCAGTCGGTGCCTCTCTTACTGCTCCCATCAAGTGGAGAGGGAAGTAAGTGCAATCCCTTTCTTATCAAGAAGCAAGCTCACACAATATTGTGGTTCAGAGGCCACAATAGTAATGGACTTTGAAGTAGACTGAGGCTTTCACCATTACCTGCCTTTTTAATATCTTACCCTCACTATCCTGTCTGGCTCATGCCTAGGTCTGGACCCTATTGCTGATTTCTGCTACCATCTATTGCCGTCAGCCTGCTCTGTTACTGAGGTAGACTTAAAGCTTTTCCCTTAATATCTTCTAAGTGCAGGGTTTGAAGCAGTGACATATGTTGCACAGTATACATTTTGTATTCTTTGTGGGTCCCAGTTTGTAATATTGTAAAACAAGCATGTCTAGAAGGTTTAGGCATTTTATTCATCAAGCATGGGGACTTTCTTAGGAAGCAAGTCAGGAATGAGATTCAGAATTATGAGAACAGCAATAAAAATGTAAACAATGGAGCAAGGTATGCTCTCCTAAACTCTTAAGATGACACCACCACATTTACTGATAGGATATGGGCATGACCTGAGCATGGGAGTCGGAGACCTTTGAAGAATTTTCACAAGAAGAGACTCTCAGAAAAGAGGTTCTAGCAGTTACTGGAGAGGAACTCTTCAATTAAGGTAGCAGTTTTCAATAAAAATAAGTAATAATAATGATGATTATAACATGTAAAAATGAGTGCAAATGAATATGAAAATAATATGAATTGAGTTTGCATCCCATGTGTGTACAGAGGTCAAAAAGGCACTGAAATGATAGAACCAAATCCATTAGACAAACTGATCAGTTTTTATTTTCTTTTGTGAAAGGAAAAGGGGGTCATCCACTCACTAAATATATTACATTTCTAAGCTGTGTTACTGCATTACTTTCTGTTATGACAAATACCACAAGAATTTCAGGGGGAAGGTTAACCATGTCATCAGCTACCAATGTATCTTTCTTCTGGAATATGTTTGCCTAGTGTGTTTGTGAAGCTGCTATTTAAATATCCATTTACAGACTAAACACTGCAAATTGAATATCCATTCTACAGGTAGAGCAGAATTTTCTTTGGCTATCATCAAGGCAGGCTCATGACCACCCATCCCTAGCTGATAGCAGAGGATATACTGCTTGGTACTCTGCCATGCGTGTTTTTGTAATGCTTATGCTTATGATAAACACAGCGTAGCTATGTGGGGACATTCAACATAACAACAGAGGATCATTGTTGCAGGATAGTCCCCAGCCCCTTCATTCTCCTGTTCCAATGCATTAATGAGTCTCTGAGAGTTTTTTGCATAATTATTCTGTATCAATAAAACTATTTCCGGGTGTGTTTTTGCCATTATATTTCAGAGGTTTACAAGTATGATGGTTAGATTCTTTATCTCACAGATACAAGGTACAGGGTTTCATTTTCACCTTTGGGAGAAAAATTGGCTAGGCTTAAAATAGCACACAAGGGCAGCTAGTCATGTACTTACCTATGAACCTTTGAACATACTACTCTTTCTCCCCAGTATATTATTTTAGTGGGTATTTAGTGTTTATTGGCATTGTAATTTATTGCAGTTACTATCTGGTGCTTTCTCATCTTTGATGTTCTTCATATGGATCACTGTTGTTGTATTCTACGCTATGTGGGTTGTACCTACCAAAGATATAATAGCTGGCTGGTTTCCAAAGCTTTCAGGACACCTTACACACACCTAAACCATTAGTCAGCTTCATCTGAGCTGATTAAAACTCAGGTTTTGGTGACATGCCCTTCAGAGGTTTCCTGTTACCAAAGAGAGATCTCCTCTGCAAGCTTTAGAGGATCAACAGCCGGGGTGGGGGGGGGGGGGGGCTTTCAATTTACTTTTTTGAAAAGAAAACATACTTTCTCTTAAAACGTTAATGAAGCTGGAAGAATGTTTAGAATGACTGTCATGTGACTTTTGATCACTTTTAAACAGGAGCATTACTTTTTTACTTTTTTGGGAAAAAGTTGTTAATTTTTTTTCTGTGTTAAAAGTTGTCTTATTTTACTTTTGTTGTGGGTTGGAGTAAGTGTTTAAAGTGTTTATTATTGTGTTTTAATGGGGAAAGTTACTTTTTCACAATTTAACCTGTTTTACCAACTATTGCTGCCAGGTTACTTGGGAGTCTGATGCCTTGTTCGGCTTAACCATGGAGCAACCTACTGGTTCCTCTGTTCTTCATACTTTCAGACAAAAAAAGAAAAAAAATTGTCAAACAACCTTTGCCACCACAGCAGGCTGCTAAAGTGCCTCAGCCATGGATGGGTGACTCTGCTGTGGCCAAAACTGGTTCCTCAGACCACAAATCTTTTTCCCTTGGGTCCCACTGGTATAGTGCCTACAGCCACCATAGAGAGGGGGTTAGACACGTCCCTCTGTGGCTGTTGGACTGTCCTCAGTGGGCAAGAGAGAGCCACTCTTGCCGGTCATGGGAGAAGGTTCAGAAAATGACACTCTGCCTAAACAGAAAGCAGTGCCCATCTGTAGGAAGGTTTTTAGTGGCAAAATTGGTTCTTTTTCTGCTGAACTTCATGTTATATGAAACAAAAACTTAAACATATGCATTCTCCTATCTCAGTTACTCTGGACAGGAATAATTTATTGGGCATAGCTCAGAGTTAATGCAGGTTCTTGACCTTTCCTCTGTGGCAGTTTCTGTTAAAAGAAAAAAGGGATTCTGCATTTTCTGAAGAGATTCAAGATACTGAACCTCAAAATGACTCTAAAGGCACATATGTGCTGGCTCCACATATTTCTGATTCAGATTCTGAGGAGAGTGTGGCTTTGGTCATTACTTTTGAAGGATCCTCTTTTTCTGAAACTATTTCCAGAATGAATCAGTTGTTTCAGTGGAAAAAACGGTAATATTTTTCAGCCCCCTCAGGAAGTATTGAGATTTGTTATAACTGGAATTTCCAACATCCTTTTCCTCCTGTTCTGTCTCTCTTGGTGGATGATTTTGTCACAGCCTGCAAATTCCATGACAGCCAGCCTGCTGCCCCCAGAAAAGCAGATAGACTATATAAAGAGTCTCAGCCTTTTAAGCTTTTATACACTTATCCCAGATCAGACTCAGCAGCTATTGTGTTAGTGAATCCAGTTGCCACTTAACATTTGGTTAGTACTAATCCCACTCCTTCTGACAAGGATAGGAAGGCTTTTGATAGATTTAGAGGAAAAAATGTAATCTTCTGCAACACTTGTTTGTCAGAATTCTCAGCCGAGAAGTTCATATGTTTAAATTTATGCTTGCCTCTTGTTAGACTATGATGACAATTTTGATATTTGTTTCCTCATATGAGGAGAAATGTGCTTTGTGTAACTTTGTTTCTTCTGTGACTCGGGTGACTACCCATTGTTTGAAATGTGCATGTAATTCTGCTGCTGCCACCTCCAGGTCTGCTGCCACTGGAACTGTTATGATGAGGTTTGCCTGGCTGCATTTTCAAAACCTCAAGGAGGATGCTTAAAAAGTGCATTTTGAATTCTCTGTTTATAGAGAACTTCTTTTTGGACCTTCTTCTGCAAAGTTCATTAAAAAGTGTGATAAGAGAGGAAAATTGATTCAAGAGATCTTTCAAATATTTCAGCCCTCCTTCTCCACATTTGCCAAGGGATTCAATACTCCTTCTACAAGTTTCTTTAAAAAGCAAAACAAACAGTCCTAGCAAGCTACTGATAAGCAAATGTTTTAAAAGCAATAGCAGGGAGGTCTGAAAAGAAAGAAAATGTACCCAAAGAGTGGCGTACAGCAACAGTGGTCCCTCTCCACAAAGGTGGTGCCTCAACGGATCCTGGAAACTATCGCCCCATAAGTCTCACTAGCTTGGTCTGCAAAGCTATGGAAAGGATCATCATGGACCTTATAAATAAAGATATTGGGGACCTACAGACACTGGATCATACCCAGTTCGGCTTTGTTAAGGGCAGATCCTGCCTCTTAAACCTGGTTGATTTCTTTGAAACAGTCACCAAGGCCATTGACAAGGGAAGGTGGTCCACACAGCCTACCTGGACCTCGCAAACGCCTTCGATACAATACCCCACTCGGGCATTATAGATAAGCTCACCAGCTTAAATATAAACCCCTATGTCACCAGATGGGTTGCAAACTGGCTCAAGGACAGAACCCACATGGTTAGAATAGCTGGAACCATGTCAGACTCCAAACCAGTTACAAGTGGCGTCCCACAAGGCTCAGTCTTGGGACCTCTCTTGTTCGGTATATATTTTTTGGAGGTACAGGCCAACATGGAAGGACTGTGGCTGACCAAGTTCGCAGATGACTGCAAACTGGGTGCCATAATAGACTCTCCAGCCGACACAAGCATCCTCCAAAAGGGCCTCATAGAAACAGACAACTGGTGCCAGAGCCATGGCCTCAAGCTAAACACCAAAAAGTGTATAGTCATCCCCTTTGGCAAAAACAAAGTGCTCACAAATTACCACATAGGTGGTAATCCATTAAGTACAGAAGAAGTAATGAGGGACCTGGGGACCCAAGTTGATAGCAATCTCTCATTTGACAACCACGTAGCCAAAGTGATTATAAAAACATTTTATATAGCCCACCTAATCATGAAGGGATTCACATCTAGATCAGGGGAGGTCATCATGCCTCTTTACTCATCCCTCATCAGGCCCATAATTGAGTACAATGCCCCCTTTGGGATGTACCTTACCAGACACCTGCAGCAACTGGAAAGACCCCAAAAGTACCTCACCAAGAGGATCAAGGGGCTCAAACAGATGCCGTATGCTGCCCGGTTAAAGAAACTCCAGCTCTACTCAGTGGCATACTGCCTGCTCAGAGGCGATCTGTGCCTGACATATAAAGCCATGTCCAACCCGGAATTAATGGACATGCTGCACCTCAGAAAATCCAAATCCCATCGAGCTACGTGCTCGAGGGACTTAAACCTCAGCACTGAAATAAATAGGACATGCTGGAGGGACAGATTCATAACCCAGAGGCTCCCTTCACTCTGGAATAAAATCCCAATCCAGGTTAGGCAGAGTCCCTCATTGACTCTCTTCAAGAGGAATCTTGATGAGTGGATGGGAGATCGTAGTTTTACCCCGGGTATCACTTCTGTGTCACTGTTAGACAGAGGCACAGTATACAAACCTCGAAAAAGTGCATAGCAAAATTAATTTAAAATGGGTGGCGAAAGCCATACACACTCTGGCTAAGCTTATAAATGCCCTAGGGCAGATAGCCTAGTATGAACCTATAAACCTATAAGAAAGCAGGACCCTACAAAATTAAGGGCAGTCTGATAAGTCTGAATGACTATATGCAGGACTTCAAGCCCCTACCCTCCACCTTGCCCATCTCTTTATCCCTCCAGAATGTCTGAAACTCCACTTTTATCTTAGGATCATGGGATCATAGAAGGTTATTAGGCTATTGACCCGGAGGTCATTTCAGGCCTAGCTGTTTCATCCCACATACTGTAGTCAATACCCAGGATCGTATTTATTGATGACTGCCCATATCCAGGAGGGTTGTGGGAGCTATCCCTAGTAAGAATTTATGGTGCTAAAAAACAAAATAGAAAGTGCAAACTCCACAAAGCGGACAGGCAGAGAGAAAAAAGAATGTGATTTTATTGTATATAAAAGTCCACAAAGCTTTCAGGTAATAACCCTTGTTCAGTGTATTCAAATACAGTCACAAACCAAACTGACATTTAAATACAAACATCATTATGACACAGCACAATGAAATTTCCTTTTCAATTAGTAATAATCATCTTAAAGGAAAAGTATATACAATTCAGTAAAAATAAGGTATTCATAAAAATTTAACTAAAAACAAACATGCTTAAAAATCATATAAGACCATATATAAAATTTAATGTAACATTATTTTAACATCATTTGTTTCCTTTTCAGAACTGGCTTTATACTAACAGACGTACTTAAACCAGGAACACGGTCCTCATTTAAGCATACTATCCTTTCATATTCACATAATTCTAAACAATTATTTAGATCACCACCTCTCTTACTTCTATAATGTGTATCTATAACTCTAAACAAAAATCTATGCGGTATATCCATATCAATTGTATGTTTGACGAACACATTACTAGTAACTTTTCTCTGTACCTTGGATTTATGTTATATAATTCTTTCTTTCAACTTCCTTGTTCTTTTACCAACATAAAAGCAGAACTTTAAACACAATTTGCTTAATAAACTATATGTGGTGTATTGCAGGTGGCATGACATTTAAAAACAAAATTCCTATTAGTCAGTGGGTGTTCAAACTCATTATATTTACTAATATCATTACAATATGTGCAGTTAAAACATGGAAATGTAAGACATACAGTCACATTTATTTACAAACACACACACACACACACACACACACACACACACACACACACACACACACACACACACACACACACACACACACACACACACACCAGGTGTTGTTAACATGCAGTCTGTTTTGGTAGTATTCTTTTAAGTGTAAGAAGTTTTTGAATAAATAGTTACTAAGTCTTTGTGAATGATTTGTTTACTTTTATATTAAGATGAACTGTCATTTCTGTTGTACATTGTGCTTTGTAACAAGTATAGTCAGCAGAATTTTTTTACATTTCAGTTATATGTTGTGCTTCATAGCATTTGCAATCCTATTGAGGAGCATACAACACCTCAGAGCCATACTTTTGCATAGCATTTAGCTTCATTTCATTGTATTCATGATCTTTTTGTGTGTGTTTTTGACAGATTTGGTAGGTTTATTTTTCTGCAACTTTAACATTCAGAATTTTAAATTGCCAAACTCACATGTTAAAGTTTTACTCCTATCTTTTGGGAACTTGAAAAAAATTAAGTGTTAATCTTCTCACTTCTGAGATGAAAAAATCTTGAATGCCTCCTCTTTTTTTCTGCTTCTATAAGTATCTTTATTAAATGATCACTTATGAAATAGGCAATCATACATTTATATAAATAAAAACAAACCATATGGGGATGTTTTCAGTTGCAAGCATTATACATCACTTGTAATCTATCCAGTCATTGTCAGTCAAACATTACAAAGCCCATTATACCATGACCCCCTATTAATATTCCAAAACGTGTACGCTGATTGTCCAGCGTGCACATTGTAAATCGACTTATACTAATGGAAAAAGGTCCAGTCACCCGGACTTTTTCCATTAGTATAAGTCTTTTTTTAAAACACTGTCTCGCTATGTTAAAAGAGTTTAACATAGTGACACAGGTTTAAAAAAAAGCAACGGAGATCTCCGTTGCTTTTTTAAAGCTGTCTCGCTATGTTAAACTCCTTTAACATAGCGACACAGTATGTAAAAAGCAACGGAGATCTTGCTTTCTCCGTTGCTTTTTTTTTAAACTTGTCTCGCTATGTTAAATGGGTTTAACATAGCGAGACAGCTTTAAAATAAGCAACGGACATCTCCGTTGCTTATTTTAAAGCTGTCTCGCTATGTTAAACCCATTTAACATAGCGAAACAGTAAAAAAGCAACAGAGATCTTGCTTTCTCCATTGCTTTTGGCCACAGCTCTGATGTACTGTGTAGGCATGCGCAGTACATCAGAACTGCCGTGGATGCCAGACAGCTGCGGAAGGGCAGCAAAGAGGCATTATACAATGCCATTATTTAAGAAAAGTAATTGTTTCTTTTCTTAAATAATGTCATAGTATAATAGCAATAACCCACTTCTGGGTGTGGGTAATGCGGGATTTAACCACGGTTGTCTTTGTTTGGTCCCTCGGGCTTCGCCCTCGGGACCAAACCACGCCAACCATGGTTAAATCCCGCATTACCCACACCCAGGCATGGGTTATTGCTATATTCAATTACTGCCTTCACTTAAACCTCATTTCTCTTCCTTCTCCTCCTCCAGAATATTATTCTGCATGTATTGTTCCCGCAGTTCCCATTTTTTCTATATAATTGTCTCCTACCTTTTTTAAAGATCCCACTTCCAGTTGTTTTATCTTTGTTACTGTATTTACTACTTCTAGTTCAGTTGGTTTAGACTTTGAATTCCATTTTCTAGTAATTGCTTTTTTGGCCACCAGAATTAAACTCAGCAAGGCCTTAATATATCTAAGCAATTCTGATAATGTATCATAGCTCAGAAATTTGTTTCCTTAGTTACATCAATTTTCTCATAAAGTATTTCTGTTAGAGTAGTTTGCAGGGAATTTTTAAAGTCTGCCAACTCATTACACTCCCAAATAATATGTTCCCAGTTGCCTTTTTCTTCCACATCATGCCACCAACATTTGTAATCTACCTGAGAAAAATTCTTTGGAGTCTACTTGAGGTATAAAAATACCTATGCAAACACTTCCAAGTAAAGATCCAAAAACTTCTAAACTTTGTTGCATATTTGGGAACCATACGTATATCATCCCGTTGTTTTTTTTTTTGTTTGACTTGCTTATCCAGTCTCTCTTTTCAATCCTTTCTAATCTTCTCTGATTAATTCTTATAGTTATCATGCAATATTTTATATGCCGCACTAATTATCGATTTTTTTTTCACATCAGCTTCTGTTCTAGATTCTACTAAAAACTCTACCAGTGCTGGCTTTCCACTTAGGATCCCCCTATTTCTTTCTCTTTGCCTATACTCTGATATCAATCCTTGATAGGGAAGGCAATCTCTAACCTGTAGTCCAAATGAATTTTTGGCCTCTTTCCATTCTATTACCTTTCCTTCTCTAATTATTTGCTCCCAATACCTTGGATTCTTTGCCAGTTCTCTCAAATAAAATGAATTCCAGCCACCTTTTGCTTATTCTCTGTACCCCTAATTGCAGTCATCTCTATTGGCAGAATCTCCTTTCTCCATCCCAGTGTTGGCTTAGTTCTTAGAATGCTTTCTGCTACTTTATGAATATAACATTCTGTATGGTTATTGCTATTTTCCTTAAGGATCTGCATTCAAAATCTTAGTCTCTCCATTTTTTTTGAGCTTCACACCTGTTTAATCATTATTCCTTTTCACTTTGAATTATAGCTTTCTGCTGGTATTATGTATAGGAGCCTTAACTGTGTAGCTCTGAAATACATCTTCAAATCAGGTAATCCTAAATCACCTTGTTCTATCGGAAGGATCAACTTATCCCACTTGACTCTTGCCCTCTTCCTCTCTCAGATAAAATCCTTCAACTCTTTATTAATTGCTATCCACAACGTCTCCTCTGGTTGATAAAAATATGCCTGACTTGTGTATAAAGCTAAAGGAACTAAAAGCATATCTGATGTGTTTTTCATCTGTTCCTCAGCTGATGGGTCTCTGATCCAACCTTGGATCTGTCTTTGGCCTCTTCATTAGACTTTAGACTCCATAGCCTGACCTCATCCCCTTACCCATAATCTTCTCTTCTCCATAGTTACTCTAGATCTCATTTGCTACTTCACTGCTTTAACATGGCCACCATTAACTTGAGAAGTTTGTGGGTTAGATAAGTACATTTCTGCTTATTTTGGTCACTTCTTTTCTCCTTCTTCATTTCTCGGTGCTTTTCAAAAAAAAAAAAAGGAATTGAATAATTAAATTGATTCACTGTTTTTCAGTTGTAGTCACTGGGCTTTGAGCCTTTTTCCTTACCTTTTTGTAGTACCATTGTTGGTATTTGTTTAGCCTCTGTATACCTTTATGGTATTTCTCTTACCATTGCTGGTATTTGTGCTAACCTATTTTTCTTTTAATATATTCTTCTTCTTCTTCTTTTGGCTGCTCCCATTAGGGGTTGCCACAGCAGATCATCTGTTTCCATTTCTTCCTGTCCTCTGCATCTTACTCTGTCACACCAACCACCTGCATGTCCTCTCTCACCACTTCCATAAACCTTATCTTAGGACTTCCTCTTTTCCTGTTATCTGGCAGCTTCATCCTTAGAATCTTTTTCCCAATATACTCTGCATCCCTCCTCAGCACATGTCCAAAGTAATGTAATCTTGCTTCTCTAGCTTTGTCTCTAAACCTTCCAACCTGGGCTGACCCTCTAATATACTTATTCCTAATCCTGTCCATTCTTGTCACACCCAGTGCAAATCTTAACATTTTTAACTCTGCCATGTCCAGCTCTGACTCCTGCCTTTTTGTCAATGCCACTGCCTCCAACCCATATAACATAGCTGGTCTCACTACCCTTTTGTAGATCTTCCCTTTTACTCTTACTGGTACTCGTCTCTCACAAATCACTCCTGTCACTCTTCTCCACCCACTCCATCCTGCCTGTACTCTCTTCTTCACCTCTCTTCCACACTCACCATTACTCTGAACTGTTGATCCTAAGTATTTAAACTCATCCACCTTCACCATCTCTACTCCCTGCATCCTCACCATTCCTCTATCCTCCCTCTCATTCACACACACATATATTCTGTCTTAGTCCTGCTGACCTTCATTCCTCTTCTCTCTAGAGCATATTTCCACCTCTCCAGGGTCTCCTCCATCAGTTTCCTACTCTCACTACAGATCACAATGTCATTCTTCTTGTTGTCTCTTAATCCTTTGTCATTATGTTGTATAAACTGACTGAATTCAAAAAGTGTTCCTCATGTGGACACAAGATCCTGAACTCAGATGCTCATTTTGAGTGTGTATACTGCAATGGAGCAGGCCATTTGTCTACTGACTGTGACATATGTGCTGGCATTAACCACAGGACTCTGGTAGAATGTAAAAAAATAAGTTAATTCTTAAAGGATTACTTATTTCAACTTCTTCTACTTCTGGAGCTCCATCCTCTTGCAGGACATCTTCAGAAATACAGCTGACAAAAGTAAAAATTGAAGAAGCATTCCTCAGATTGCTCTCCTCCTCCTTCTTCAAGCTCAGCTGCACCTTAGAAAATTTCAAAAACTTCAGATCCAACAAACTCTTTGGGCCTGACCCTCAACAAAATCTAAATCTTTGGATCTAGATATACCCTTGGATGTGGCCCAAGCCAGATCAAATCCCCTTCGGCTAGATCAAAGTTGTCTATGAAGCCAGTGACTTCAAGGGATGTGCTCACCATTTCTGCAGGACACAGAAGGGTATCCTATCCAACATCAACCTCTTCATCCCTCAGGTCATCTAGGAACTTAACAAAAGTAGATGTGGACAGGATCATGCGAAAGTTTCTCAGAACCTAGATTCAGTTGGGAATTATTCCATCTCTGTCTCCCATAAAATCTGTGAGCGTACCTCCAGTACAACCCCAATCTGTGACTCCTACTCCAATCCATCCATTGGTTTCAGAGAGTACAGACTCAAGACTTCTGAGCTTGTCTATGTCATACCCTAAGGTATGGCCTTCTGCAACTCCAAAACCTTCTCTGACCCAGATGGCTCCAAGGTTCTCAGAGCTGTAGCTTTGGTGCTGGATCCAGGGGGTTGGGTTTGACCCTGATGTTTTTAGAGCCATCTCTTCCTCTCAGAGCCTTGGCCCTAGACAGCTCAGCTCTGACACCTACATCAAGGTGGGAGCCTGTTGAGATTGGGTTTCCATCCTGCAACCGTCTTCAGATCTTATCAGGCCAAGACTTGGTTCCCTAATGGCTTCTGCTTTTGAGGCAATGGAGAGAACATTTTCCACCTCTGTGAAGAAGACATCCTTGACCCTCTCAGGTCTATCACCTCCAATACTGTCAACTGTGGATACTGGGTCTTTTCATCCTGTCCAATCGAGACAGCCAGTCTGATCAAGCCTGGAGACAGTCCTCCTTCAGAATTGTGCTGACACTTCTGAGGCCTTTCCCGAACCTCCTACCAGAGACCCCCTTCAGAAGCCTACATGTCAAAGGAGGCACTTAGAGTCTCCATAAGAGTCTTTATCTGAAGAGATTGACTTTGATGAAGATGAAGTGTCCTTCAGATCACCCCTTGAGGATGTATCTTTTTGGTGAAATATTTAAATTTTTGAGAAAGAAAGGTAGTTGATCTTCTGACCCTCTTCCCAGGAGGAGAAAATGTTTCTTGAGGCTTTCAGAGCCAGCTCAGCTGCATCTTGGGTAGTCCCTCCAGTGGATGAGATGGTAGACCTCATCTCCCACTAGGCTTGGAAGGATCCTGATGTCACAAAGCTGATTCCAAAAAGACCAGAAAATACCTTGTTGCACCAAAACATAGGGCTCATTGGAGCAAGGGCCCCTCAGTGGATGTCATGGTGGTGGCAGCAGCCACCAAGAAAGAACTCATGGAACAGAGTTCTTCTGTCCATCCCCCCTAATAGAGAGTCCAGGGCATTGGACAGATTTGGGAAATGTGTCCATTCTTCAAGAACATTTGCCCTGAGATCACTGAATTATTTTGCATACATTATGAGATTTCATCTGATCAATTTCCAATACTCTCTCATGGTCCATGTCTGTGGGGACAAGAAAAACATTTCTTCACAACTGGCCTATTGAATGCTTCTATGAGACTGAGTTCTCATGTCTCAGAGGGAGCTTTGAGAGCTGCTGGTTCATGAATTACTGTAAGAAGCCATGCCTGGATGCATCCCTGTGACTTTGCAGAGCCCTTCAAGTCTTCATTCATTAGTGCCCCTTTTGGTAGATCAACCTTGTTTAGCCCTAAGGTAAAAGAGACTCTTTCTAGAAGCAAGCAGAGTAGGAAGACATTATCTGCCATGGGACTCTGTTTCTTTGTCCCTCAAAAGACCTTTTCCTGGAACCAGAAAGGAGACAGAAAAATGTGGTTCCAAAAGATGCAATGATCTTTCCAGGACTACTATGGAGACAGATTCTCCCACATGAGAGGGAGGAACTCTAATTGAAGATGACACCCCTATGACAGAGGTGACCTACAACAACATCAGGACTTCAGAGGTATTTTTTCTGAGAAACCCTTTCAGCTCCCCTGAAGGGTTGCCTGGCTGCTGCACTCTGGAAGCAGTTGTGGGGGTGCTTATCTCTGCACCTAGAAGCCTGGATAGCCATTACCAAAGACACCTGGGTTCAGCGTATAATATTCAGAGGTTGTTACATACCATTTTCCCTTCTGCTCCATAGCAGAACAAAATAATTCTTGACATTCCACCCAGTCCCAGGGAAGCAGCAGCCAGAGAAATAGAAAACCTGCTGGGAAAAAGGGTCATCCAAGTGGTTCCCCCAGACAACAAAGATCTGGAACCTACTCAAGATTCTTTTTAGTGTCAAAGAAGATAGGGGAACTAAGACCAGTTTTGGACCTCAGCAATCTAAATCAATTTGTAAAACACTCAAAGTTCTGGATGGTCACGGTTCAATCCATTTTACCACTGTTACGGAAGGATGATTGGATGTGCTCTATAGATCTCCAGGATGTGTACTACCATATCAAGATGCACAAGTGCTCCAGGAGATACCTATGCTTCCATCTAGGAGCCAGTCATTGTGATTTCAGCCCCCAGGGTGCTCACCAAGTGCATGGTAGTGGTCAGGATTCCGGGTATTTCCTTATCTAGACAATTGGCTACTTTCTGCTTCCACCAACCCTCTGCTCATTCAAGTCAGGGATTATTTTCTCCATCTGTATCTTCATCTGAGCATCACAGTAAACTTACACCCAGTCTCAACTCTCCTCTAATCAAGCCCTGGAATTAATTTGTGCTTGTCTAGATATGGTGACACAAATTTACCAAAGACAAAATTAAACAATCTATGGAGCCAAGCCTTACACATTCTTTCTCTTTCTTCCCCTTCAGCCAGGCTAATGTTACATCTGCGTGGATCAATGACAGCTTTAGTAGTGATGGCACCTTTAGCAAGGTTTTACATTTGGGTAGTATGATGGACCCTTGGAGTGCAATGATAAATAGGGTGCCAACCTCTGATGGCACTTATTCGAGTTATAAATATTTGCAAACAACATATAATCTGGTAGATTAATACAGAAGTTTCTCTGGGTGACTCTTTTATTCTTCTTTCACCCAAGGCCATGGTGACAACTGATGCCTCCCAACTAGGGTGGGGGGCTTTACTTGGGAAGTACAGTCAAAGGTACATGGTCTCAGTTAGAGGTCAATTTTCACATCAAAGTCCTAGAATTGGGAGCAGTTGTATTGACATTGCAGACATTTCAAGATGTTCCTCCTCTAGGGATGGTTGCTATTCAGTTGGACAACATGCCTTTAGTCTGGTACATCAACAAACAGGAGGGTACTCAGTCCTACCCCCTATGTTGAGAGGCAATGAGAGTGTGGCAATGGGTGATTTCTTCTGGCCCCTTTCCATTTGGCAACTTGTATTCTGGGGAAGTCCAATGAGCTAGCAGGCAAACATAAGAGGTCCATTTTCCTTCCACATGAGTGATCTATCAATCAGTCAGTGGCAGAAATTATATTTCACCAATGGGGCTAACCATGCTGGGACCTCTTTGCTTCTCCACTCAATTCCATGTACAGCAGGTACTTTGCCTTGATCCCTCCAGAGGGGAGTCACTGAGAGACTCTCTGATTCACGACTGCCCCCCCATCCCTCTCATCCCCAAGTTTATCCATAAAGCATTTCAGTGGAAGAACAAGGTAAACCTCATTGCTCTATTCTGGCCTCAACAAGTGTGGTTCCCTTTCCTGTGGCCTCATCTAGTTCACCCTGCCTGGGTACTAAATCCTTCTCAGGACCTTCCATCTCACTTGTCTGGGATACTGCATCTAGATATTTGAACCCCCAAGTTGACCACATGGTTTCTTCACATCCAGTGATGGCTAGATGCTTCAGGCTTTCTGCCCTGGTTTGTCACATCTTTAGATCATCCCAGAACATTTCTGCTAGGAAGATTTATAAAACAAAATGGAAAAGGTTTACTATTTGGGCTTTGTAGAGACAATTAGACCCCTTTTCAGCACCTATCCCAGCTATTCTTGACTTTCTTGCTGCCATTTTCAGTAATGAAGCTAGTTGCTTAACAATTAAGGTCCAACTTGCTGCCGTTTCTAATTTTCACTTAACCAAAAGCCATTCTACTTTGGCTATCTGAAATTATGTAAGGCCCTTTTAAGGGTACCTTTTTACTTCAACCTCTTATTAAGGAGCCCTGTGGGATTTTACAGTTCTTCTTCAAGCTTTGATTCAACCTCCCTTTGAGCCTTCAGCCAAGGCAGATTTAAAGTTTTTTGTCATGGAAAGCTCTTTTCTTGGTTGCCATTACATTGGTTAGATTTGTATCAGAACTAGAGGTGCTTTCTTCCCAGCCACCATATCTGATTTTTCATAAGGACAGGGTATCTCTTCAGACTAACCCTTCCTTCCTACCTTAGGTAGCATTAGAGACAAATATTAACCAGTCCATCAAGCTACCCTTTTTCTTTCCAAGTTTTTCCAACAAGGGAGAATGCAAACTGCACCTGTTGGATGTTCATGGACAACTTTGATTCTATATTCACAAAACTAAATTTTTAAGAAAATCAGATCAATTGTTTGTTTCTTTTTCCAAAGCTAAATTGGGTAAAGCAGTATCTAAAGTAATCTTATCTAGATGGCTCATTAATTGCATTAATTTTGTCTATAAGAATAAAGGATTAATATTGCCCAAACCACCTAAGGTTCATTCCACCAGTTCTATGGTGACATCAACTGCTTTTTGATCCAGACCCTCTATAGATGACATTTGTGCAGCTGCTACATGGTCCAATGATCATACCTCATCTAGGAATAGGGCAGCATTTGGCTCCACTGTACTCTGAAATATCCCTCTTTGAGGACCACCCAGGGTTAGTTTAGCTGAGGACTCTATGCAATTAGTAGAGGAATGGATGAAAAAGATGTTAGGTATAAAAGGTATGTACTCACCATAACTCTGCATCTGTGTTGTATTGTTTCATCCTTCCTGAACTTCCTGCCCTCCAGACCACTTCCTATTTTTATAATCTCCTAGTACATCAACGGGGTATTTCCTGGCACTTTTGCTGCATGAGCTCCAGTGCCCTCCTCCTCCTTCTTCTTTGTCTTTATGCTATAGTTGGTATACCACTTGTTTTTAGAATATGTTAATGGTTGGGCATCCTATGACACATATACCCATTAGCAAAATACAGAACTAACTCTATCTGAGGTAACTAAGGAGAACAGAGGATTATGGGTAATGAGAGGAGCTGTAGCTACACAGCCTAAAGTCTAACATAGTGGCTGAAGCTGAATCTGAGGTCAAATCCAAGATCCATTAGTTAAGGAAGGATAAAAACAGACAAAGCAGTTGCAGAGTTATAATGAGTGCATAACTTTTATTTTCATTGCTTGTATCTTGCCATTCATATCCATAAAACAGAGCTTCCAATTTCTCTGTTTTTGTACCATCTTTTGTTTTAGTGTCTTCCCACATATCCTTAACCACCATAACAGAATCCTTTTTAATCCATACTCCCAAGTACTTTGTTTTATCATGTCCCCATAAATATAGGTATTGTAGAACCAAGTTGTGTGTGGTATGCTGTTTACAGCTATTGCCTTTGTTTTATCTTCATTAATTTAGTATCCCAAACTGACATGAAACTATCTCAGAATGTTTCACAACAGTAAAATGTCATTTTCTGGCTTTATCAGGTATAAAATAATATCCAGTTCAAATAAATACAACTTTTCTTGACTATCATACCGATTATATCCTTGAATTTCTGAGCTCTTTGTTTTCATTGCCAGTGGTTCTAAATATACCTCAAATAACAAAGGGGAAAGAGGACACCCTGCCTGGTTCATCTGCTCAAACTGAACATATCAGAGAGGAACTCCCCACTTTAATTTTCACTTCCAATGCCTCATATAACCTCCTAATCAACCCTATAATTTTATCAGGGAATACAAATGCTTCCATTGCTGTACTCATAAAATTCCAGCTTACTCTCTTGAATACTTTCTCTGCAACAACACCCAATAGCAACAGTGGTATTTTGTTACATTCTGCTTCCCTCTGGATTATCATTATTTTATTAATGGTGTCAAATGTTTGCCCCCCTTCATAAAACCACACTGATGCATATCTATCAATTTTGGCATCCCCTATGCCATTCTTTTAGAGATTATAGACATAAACAGTTTATAATCATGGTTTAGAATCAAAATGAGCCTATATGAAGCTGAATCTGATGGGTCTTTGCCATCTTTAGGCATTACAGCCACCATCTCTTTATTCCAGGATGTTGGTGCTTCTTCTCCTCCTGTTAAAATGCTGTTAAACACAACCTTCCAGATCTTTATCACTTTCCTCCCTCCTAGCTTCCAAACTTCTACTGGAATAATATCCATTCCTGGGGACTTTCCTGTAGACTGGTTATATATTACCATTTTCATCTCATTTCCTCATCTACCTCTAACTTTGGAGTATTTAATTCTTCCATAAACATTTCCATTTGTACTTTTTCTTGATTTCCACATTTCTCTGGTTTATATATATTTTCATAAAATTTCAGAAATATATCCAATACCTCTACAGGATCTCTGGTTATTTTCCTTGTTATAGGCTACCTCAGCTTAGCAACAACCCTTTCTACTTTTTGTTGCCTGATCCATTGTGCTGAAAGTTTTTGTGATCTGGAGTTATTTATCAAAAAACAGTTGCTTTCTAAACTCGTGCATATTATTGAGGTAATCCCTTATTTTCTCTTTAGCACTCTGCAGTTGTACCTCTCCTTGTCCTGTGACGTTCCTCCTATTCTGCAATATTTTAACCTCTGTAAGTCCCTCTAAATAATTCTTGTTACTTCTTAACCATGTTTTTTTTTCTTTCATTTCCACCCTAATTTTAAACTCCACTTCAGTTTTGTCTGACTCCCTAGATATATTTTCAGAAGAAATTTTTATCTTCTCTAATAACTCCAGAATAATTTCCACTACCCATTCCTTAAATTCCTTTCTTTTCAACAGATAGGTAAGGAAGTGGCAGTGTCCCATTTTTATTTAATTACCCTGCATTTTATTTTAGTTATTGGCACGTAATCTGAAATAGTTATTGGATGCATATCAAAACTCTCAATTAAATGCACATGTTCCTCTGAAATATAATTTCTGTCTAGCTTAGCTCAGTTTTTGTACTTTGGGGAATACTATGTAAATTCTCTCTGAACTCCTACAACCAAAATCACATCTTCCATACTGAATATTTTCATAAATGTCTTCAAAAATCTATGCACTTTTGTTATATTTTCACTTCTAGGCTCCCCAGATGCATCTTCACTGTTGCAAATCAAAATCCCAGTCCCTACCAATAAGTAAGATTCCCTGCTGAAAGCTGATTATTTCTTCCAGAATTTTCTTCAGCTGCATTGTAGCAGTTTTAGGTTGAATATAAATACATGCCAGAATAATCCTCCTGCCCAGTAGCACCTCAGTAATAAAAATCTACCATTATTATATTTTTCCTCTTTTATCATTATTGGAGCTACTCTCACAATTAATATAAGTACTCCCCTCTTTCTTTGTCCTGAATATTCAGCTTAATAACCTCACTGAAATCCTTTCTTTATCAAATGTACATGCTCAGATCTTTCCAAATGTGTCTCCTGTAGCATAACTATTTGCACTCTGCATTTTTTAATATACTTCATTACTCTTTCTTTTTTGTATATATCTGTGAGACCATTCGCATTTATAGACAATATAGCAAATGTCATTAAGATAAGAATATATTATTCCCATGTGTTATGTATAAAAGCTTTTTTAAACATGTCTAGTTTCATATTTTGTGTTACATGCCTTCACTGTTTGGCAGGTCAGTCTTTTCTACAGTTGTTTCTTGTCATATCTGTTTGAACCTTCTTCACATCCTACAAAACTTTTTTGTTTTAATGAAATACCTCCCCAAAAAAAAACACATCCCAGAACACCACCAAAACTTATTAACTTTATACTAACACACAAAACTATGCACATCTTCAAGTAATGAAGTTTACCCTCCTAATAGGAACAGTTGTCCCAGATTGACAACCACACCCTCAGGCTTGAATTAACGTAAAACAAAGATTCATAGGTGTTTACTAGGCTAATGACCAGAAGGGCCATTTTAAGTCTAGCCATGCATCCCAAATCTCCAACCAAGTTCAGATATCCTTGATAAGTGTAAGCAGGGGCTTGGGAGATGAAACATTTATAAGCAGGGGCCTGGGAGATGAACCATTTACAGGTTGCCTGTGTCCATTAGAGACATAAGTTCCAAACCATGCATGAATTTTCTGTTCCCCATCCAGTTTTCCAAGCTGCACTTGAACTGGGTTAGTGAGGAACTCTGCTTCACATGGATAGATGGCCTGTTCCATACACGGGGTAGTCTCTGGGATACATGTCTGTCTCTTTAGCAGGTGCTATTTATGTCACAGATAAGATTTAAGTCTTTAGAATGGGTAATTCTGGTGCTGTTTGTTTTGTGAATATGCAGGAGATCCATCAGAGCGGGGTCTGACAATACCCTGTATGCCAGACATAGATCTCCCCTCAAAAGCCTGTAAGAGACAGAATACAGGGATAGGGCCTTGACATGGTCTATATAGGATATTTTACTTATGCCCTGTATTCTTTTAGTGAGGAACCTCTGTGGACATTCCAATTGTTGTTTATCCATGCTAAGATGCATGATACAGCCAGTGCTTCTACTTCCAATACGTGCTGTCTGTTTTTATCTTTATTCCTCTCCCAAATGTAGAAAACAACTTGAAAGGTTTCAGAAATCAGTAGCGCATAGCAGCTGAAAAAAAAGGCATATTCTGTTTTTATTGCCCCCTTATCAGACTGCCTCCATAGAAACATGAGAACCACATACACAGTTGCCTTCCACTACTCAAATTGCACTGTGAAAATTTATTTGCTAAAGGGAACCTTCATTATATTTGTTCTTTTACTTATTTGCTTCCTCCTAAAACTTGTTTTTAAATCAGAATAAGGGCCTTAATCTAGTCATTCCCCTATATTTTTATATTGCAGTGCCTTCATTTCTTAAAACTGAACAAGAAAGAAGGAAGAAGAAAATAAAATAGGGGCATCTGTTTACTTTAGATCCCTATTACACACTAAAAATAACTGAAACGCTTTACTTTATAGCATGCAGTATATGTTATGTATTATAAAAATACTGTTATGAACACAATTTTGTTTTACTTGCAGTTACTTGCAGTTAATTATTTCCTTTCTCTTCTCTGACATAGGGCATATGGTTTGGAGTCCCCTACAAGTTTAACAAAGTCAAAAAGTGTAATATTTCCAGATTTTCTTTTTCCATCATACTTCACAAATGTAATTAATGCTTTGTAATCCCAAATTTACTCATCTGTTGAGACATATGACTAGACAGTGGTCACAAATTGAGTTGGTTTTGAGGTTTTTGAAGAATGCCAGCATATTAGATCAACTGAAATCTAATGAGTCATTTACACTGTGTTTGGTTGCAGTATGCAGAAGCAGGTAAAGCTGTATCCCATTGTATGTTTTTAGCAGCAGGCATATTAAGACTGTAGTCACCTATTAGTATAAATGTATTTTTGAAAATGCAGGGTATTACTTCAGGGAGAATGTGTTCCAACTGTTGGCAAGTTAGAATAATGGTTTCCTAATTATTTACATGTAAAATGAATACAAATAAATAAAATAAAGAAATACACGTAAATGCATTTGCAACAGCTGCAAATTTGGAGATGTGATATAATCCTAGGTAGAGATAGTGACTAATGAGTTACTGAAAGCTTTTCATATGAGAAGCATTGTACCTCATCCCCCATTGTGGGTTCCTGGGCAGTCATTTCTAAAACTATAAAAGGCACCATAGAAGGAGGGTATTAATGGGTAAGTTTTGCTTTCAGCCACATTTTTGTCACTGCTAATATATGTGTTCCTTCGTGATGTCTAATTTATTTTACACATTGCAGCTATGAATATAACAAGGTTTTAGAGATTAAGCTTGCAGTGTAGAAAGGGTCACCAGTGTTGTACAGTATGTATGGTAGAGTACAGTAATCCTTAGCAGTGACATTTATACAATAGAAGAAGGAATAGATTGTGATCCAGGGATAAAATGAGTGTCATCACATTAAAAGTTTTATAAGCAGCGTATTGCTCAGGATTTGCAATTTATAGTATGCATGTGCAGAAATATTGAGGTTTTTTTTTTTTTGCAGACATATATTTAGAGATGGTGTTATTCTGAGTTAAGTATAAGAATTTAATTCTAACCATTTTTTTTAAATTTTCATTAAAAATATCCCTAATCTACTATATTCTGGGTTTGTTATCATTGCAAGATGGTAACAGATATAAGACAGCATATGAGTTTGAACTGTGCAGATATAGCCTTAGCACAAGGCAAAATATATATATATATATTTTTTTTTTTGCGGGACAGTCAATTAATTGTCATTTGGTTTAAATATAATATGTAAACAATACAAAGCACCAGTTCCAAAGTAGAGGTTCTGAACACACCACAGAAGTCACAGTACACAAAAATCACATCCAACGTTGTCACACCTTCTTCAGATAAAACACATAGAACCACTCGCCAGTTACTTAAATACATTTGATTATAAATACAATTAACACGCTCAACCAATAGATGAAGTAGGTTAATTAATTACATAATACTAAAAGCTAACACTGAAAGTATGTCATGCAAGATCCTGAAATGTAACATTAAAACTGAAATGTAACATTAAAAATCACAAAATCCTACCTATTTAACTAGTGTGCAATGTATAGTTTTCCAAATTTAATAAATACTTTAAAAACATCATCACAATAAAAACTTGATATAAAATTTTATAACAAACAAAAATTAAATGAACAGTACTAAATTTGATATTGCAACTTCCCATATTTAAAAGAAATAAATAAATAGAAATAAAAGTGTTGTAGTGTGCCAATGCTAAATTTCATAAGAAGAAATACTTCCAAAATAAAACTGTTATAATTTAGCTGCCTTAATTTTAAAACAGGTGCTAAAATTAATCCCAGGATATTTATTTGATTCTGTAATCTGCCAAAACAATTCTCTGTATTCAATAAAGTTTCCCACATTCCACTCGGGTCCATGGGTACTACTTCAACAACAAAAAATTCTAAGCTAGAATCTTTACAAGTTAATGTATGTTTATACATAGAGTTGTTGGCACATGATGTTCTGATATCATATGTACCAGATCCTTTGTTTAATTCTTCTCGCTTTTACCCACATAAAAGCATTACAGTTCTTACAGCGATATAAATAATCCCTTTGTATTACAATTAACAAAGTTTACACCAATGTTGTGTTTCTTGCTGCTAAATGGCAACTATTACCTGTTTTTAAATATGCACAATACCTACAGGCACCACATTTAAAAACTCCAGCTTTTTTCTTACTTTTGTCAGTGATTCCTCTACAACCTGTCTCTATAATTCCTTTTATGTTGTTGCCCTTCTTGTAAATAAATTTGATGTCGTGTTCAAAAATATGACCAAGGTCCGAGACCTGAGAAAAGTTGATCCATTCCTTTTCAAAAATTTTTTTCACTATACTAGATTGCCCGTCGTAGGTGGTAATAAGACCCGAAACAAAACCATCTTTAGGGTCCCCTCCTAGTACCACCACTTCTGACTCACCGAGTATTGGTGCAAATCTAGTTTTTCTCCCCTCAAGAACTTCATTCTTAATGTCCTCAAATAATACTTTTGGGTAACCCCTTTGTGTAAACATCTTGTACAGATTTTCACATTCCTTCCTGAAAATCTCATCGTCTGAAGTCATTCACCTTGGACCTTGTATTGTAGATTCTTGGATGATTTATGTTTTTTCTGGAAAGGTACAAAGGATGATTTTGACACATTTGTGGAATACATTAATGAGACAACACATTTCCTCCAATTTACAAAGAATTTTGACACTAGAGAGGTATGTTACCTGGACGTCAACATCACCAAGGCTGAAGATTTATTTATTTCTAAGGTACATAGAAAGGAGACATTTTCAAACACTTATTTACATTTTTCTAGCTCCCACCCGTTTCATCAGAAAAAAAGTGTATTGAAAGGGCAATTAGTCCGAATATGTAGAATGACTTCAGACAATGAGATTTTCAGGAAGGAATGTGAAAATCTGTACAAGATGTTTACACAAAGGGGTTACCCAAAAGTATTATTTGAGGACATTAAGAATGAAGTTCTTGAGGGGAGAAAAACTAGATTTGCACCAATACTCGGTGAGTCAGAAGTGGTGGTGGGAACACAACTAGGAGGGGACCCTAAAGATGGTTTTGTTTCGGGTCTTATTACCACCTACGACGGGCAATCTAGTATAGTGAAAAAAATTTTTGAAAAGGAATGGACCAACTTTTCTCAGGTCTCGGACCTTGGTCATATTTTTGAACACGACATCAAATTTATTTACAAGAAGGGCAACAACATAAAAGGAATTATAGAGACAGGTTGTAGAGGAATCACTGACAAAAGTAAGAAAAAAGCTGGAGTTTTTAAATGTGGTGCCTGTAGGTATTGTGCATATTTAAAAACAGGTAATAGTTGCCATTTAGCAGCAAGAAACACAACATTGGTGTGTAAATCCTTTGTTAATTGTAATACAAAAGGGATTATTTATATCGCTTTGTGTAAGAACTGTAATGCTTTTTATGTGGGTAAAAGCGAAAGAAGAATTAAACAAAGGATCTACGAACATACATATGATATCAGAACATCATGTGCCAACAACTCTCTGTATAAACATACATTAACTTGTAAAGATTCTAGCTTTGAATTTTTTGTTGTTGAAGTAGTACCCATGGACCCGAGGGGTGGAATGTGGGAAACTTTATTGGAATACAGAGAATTGTTTTGGCAGATTACTTTAGAATCAAATAAATATCCTGGGATTAATGACATGCTTTCTTTAGCACCTGTTTTAAAATTAAGGGCAGCTAAATTATAACAGTTTTATTTTGGAAGTATTTCTTCTTATGAAATTTAGCATTGGCACACTACAACACTTTTATTTCTATTTATTTATTTCTTTTAAATATGGGAAGTTGCAATATCAAATTTGGCCAGCAGAGTGTAGTACTGTTCATTTAATTTTTTGTTTATTATAACATTTTATATTAAGTTTTAATTGTGATGATGTTTTAAAAGTATTTATTAAATTTGAGAAACTATACATTGCTAACTAGTTAAATAGGTAGGATTTTGTGATTTTTAATGTTACATTTCAGTTTTAATGTTACATTTCAGGATCTTGCATGACATACTTTCAGTGTTAGCTTTTATTTTTTAGTATTATGTAATTAATTAACCTACTTCATCTATTGGTTGAGCGTGTTAATTGTATTTATAATCAAATGTATTTAAGTAACTGGCGAGTGGTTCTATGTGTTTGCAATATCTGAAGAAGGTGTGACGAAACGTTGGATGTGATTTTACACTACGTATTTGTGTACTGTGACTTCTGTGGTGTGTTCAGCCCCATTAAACCTCTACTTTTATTTTGAGCCTTTTCGTTTTGGAACTGGTGCTTTGTATTGTTTATTTGTTCAGCCAGCACCTTCCTTTTGATACGTTTAAATATAATATGTGGTAAATATATTGAATATCTATGACTAATAACAATGAAATGCATTAAGAGTTACAATTATGCTCCAAAGATGGGGAAAAAAGAAGCCTGGTGAGCACCTTTTTTGTTGTCAGAAATGTGCAGAAAAAGCTACTGTTAAATACCCCTAAACACTGTTAAGATTGGGCTCCATGCTGGACATTGATAGTGGACAATGCTGGCTGGTGAAGAAGAATGGTAGAAAGCAAAACTACTTTAAAAAGCTGTTAAAACTTCATTTTGATACAATTTTATATATATATATATATATATATATATATATATATATGTATATATACATGTATCTATATATATATATATATATATATATATATATATATATATATATCTATCTATATATATATATATATATATATATATATATATATATATATATATATATATATATTTATATACACACACATAAAAAATTCTGATCTGATCTCACATATGGTTAACATTTAATCCAATGTTGCTTATTTTTGTTCTTTGCAAACATATGGGTTGTTGGATCCAACTGGATCTGACCTCAGCACTGACTCTGAAACTTCTTTGGATCCAGAGCTCTGACTCCTCCACTACCCATAATTCCCTGCAGTCCTCTTTAGCTGCTCAGATCTCTTTTGCCACCTGAAGTCACCGGATGTGTGAAAAAGCTTTCCTCGGCTGTGTTGTATCCTTATTGTATTTCCATCTGACTTCCTCCTCCTACCAAGAGAGTCTCTTTTTATCTCTCTCTTATATTGTTAGCTTTCTAGTAATATTTAGATTATAGTGACCCTCCATTTAGGTGTTTGGTATCTCTATAACTGTTATATTGGCTTAATTTTTCTCTTCTGATTTCTGGGCCTTTTGGCTAAGGTCAAGTGTAGTATCTGTTAAAAAAAAAAAAAAATATATATATATATATATATATATATATATATATATATATATATATATATAATACTTATATAAATTGTATTCCATTTAGTGTGGTTAGCTGTGTGTGTATATATGTGCATTTATAAAAGGTTATTCTTTTTAGGATAGGCTGTTTGAATCTTCTGGGTTTAAGAAATGTTCAGAGTTTGAACATAAGCTCCCATCCCAGAATCTGCATGCTAAGTGCATTTATTGCTTGGGCATGACCAATTTAGATGTAGACTGCTAGTCTTGTGCTTCTTTCAGCGCAAGGGCTGTCCAGACTGGAGCAGAAAAATTAGTGGTGAAAGGGCTCCTTCCCACACAGACAAGGGTGACACCTTCAAAAACTATATCTTCCCTTTCCAAGATGCAAGATTAAACTAAAACTAAAGAAAACAGTAAAGAGAGGGAAAAGGACAAGGAATCAGAGAAAGTGAAAGAAAAAAGGGAGAAGTAAAGTATTCAAATGGGAAAGCCAGACAAATCCCCATCAAAATGGCTAAAAAGCACTCTCCAGAGATGAGCTTCACTTGGGCCTGACCCAAAATGTGCTGGCAAATTGGAACTGATGGCTCCTTGGCTCCGACCTCCATGTCCAAGACCAGAGTACTGTCTGGAACCAGTGAGTCTTAGACTGCAGTCTCCTATTCTTCAAGAGAGAGGGTACTCCAGATCACCATCGGTGGCTTCATCTACTTGATCATGTAGAAGTCTCATGGAGCAAGATGTCAACATAATGATGAAGAACTTTTTGAGGACACAAATCAAACTTGCAATTATCCCAGTACTATCTCCTGGGAAGTACAGAGCACTGGGCAACATACCCCTTCACCTATCAATTCTCTACTGGTCTGCTCTTTGGGTCTGGTGTTATACATCTGATTGGACCCAGAGCACATTTGTCAGCACCAGAGTTGTTTACCAATATTGATGCTGACTGCATCCCTGTCTCTTTCAACACTGATGCCATCAGAAAGAGAGGAGACCTGGAGCCAAAGTATTGCCAAGTTCCCAGGGGGTTGAGTTAACATCAAGATTCTCAGAGCTGTCCTTCCTTTTCATGGCTTTGACCCTAGATAGCTCAAGTCTGAGATTGGCTTTGGGGCTGGGACCTGTTGATGCCAAGGGCTCATTTTCATCTTCGGATCAGAGGGGATCCTTGGTACCTGTTGTGGCTTCAGCCTTCGAGGCTTTGAAAGGGTCTTGGCAGGTTCCAAGGACAAGGTGTCTCCAACCACTTTGGCTCCATCCAAGCAAGCCCCAGTGGGTGTCTGCTTCCTCCCCTTATCATTTTCTCAGACAGGGGCATTCTATTCCAAAGGCTACCTAGGATGTCTTTCTTTGTCAGTTCCCAGTCTGATTCAGAGCCTTCTGACATTCATCAAGAAGGACCTCACAGGAAACAGATGTACAAATGGAAGCACATAGACTCTTCTTCAGAGTCCTTCACCAAAGATACTGACCTAAAGGAAGGGGAGGGTTGCCCTCACTCCTTCTCTGAAGAAGTCAAATTTGGCAATATACTTGAACTGATGAAGCAGAGAGGGGGTAGGGTGTCTCAAAACTCTTCTCCTGATGAGCCATTGTTTTTGGAAGCTTTTGGTCCCAGCCTAACATCATCCTGGTGATACCACCAGTTGATCCCCTTATTGACATTATGACTCAATGGGTATGGAAGGACTCTGATGTGGTGGAACCCATTCCCAAGAAAGCAGATTGCATTTTAGCTACTGCTAAGGACAGGAAGCAGTGGTGCAAGGGTCCACCAGTAGATGCTATGGTGGTAGCTGTAGCTACACGAAAAGTACTTCCTGAAGAGTGTTCATCTGTTCATCCCCTAACACAGTCAAAGGAGATGGACAGGTTTGGGAAGCAGGCCAATGCATCAGCGACTTTTATCTTAGATCACTGAATTATTTGGCTCACCTAACCAGATTCCAAATGGACTTGACAAAAGAGATCACCAAGTCTTTCCTTGAGGCATTGCTTGTGGATGTTCATAAAACAGTGGACTCCGAACTTTCTACTCTGCAATCCACCTTGAAGCTCTTCAATACAGCTGATAGCACAACCAGAGTGGCAAGCACCAGCATTATCATGCACCGCCACACCTGGAAGTGTCTTTGTGACTTTGTGGAGAGTATATGTCATCCTTTGTGAATGCCCCTATGATGACGCAACTATTTTTGGTCCTCAGGTTAAAGACACACTCACCCAGAGTCAACAGGATGGTAAGACTCTGTCTGCAGTGGCAGTCCACTTTCCAACCCTACAGAGATCTTGCTCTTGGAATCGGAGACTGGGGAAGAAGATGTGGTTGTGTAAATCACAGAATTCTTACCATGACTCCCCAGGTGATAGGTTTCCCTGTGGCAGGGGGAAGGTAACTCTAATGGATGGCACTCTAGAGGCAGAAACGGACTGCATAACTGGAGCTTTTGTGGTCCTTTTACTGAAAAAGCTTATCAGTGCTCCTGAGCAGTTGTTTGACTGCTGCACTCTGGAGGCAGTTTGAGGGCACCTATCTTTGCATCCTGAAGCATGGCACAGCATAACTTCAGATTCTTTGGTGCAAAAGATAATTTCCAGAGACTATTCAATTCCCTTTTCCCTTGCACCTCAAGAAAGTCCCTGACTTAGCAGCCTTACAAATTTCAAAGCTACTAGAAAAAAAAAAAAAAAGAGTCATCCAACTGGTCCCCCAAGATCAGTTAGAATCTGGAGTCTATGACGGGGGACCTTAGACCCATTATGGATCTTAATTACCTAAACCAATTTGTGAAACAAACAAAATTCACAGTTACAGTTCAGTCAGTTTTACATCTGTTGATGAAGGATGATTTGGTGTGCTCCATAGATTTTCAGGATGCCTACTATGATATCAAGATAGCAAAGCACTTCAGGAAATTTCTCCACTTCTGGATGGAAGACAGTCACTATCAGATGTTCTTCGTGTTTCACTGTTGCAGTCATTACATTTGGGTTATCTGCTTGCAGGTAGCCCTCAGTCGGCCTGATTATCAAAGTCTTGGGTCCTGCATTCTCATCTTCCATGACATCGGGTAGTCAGGGGTATAAAGCATGCAGCCGACACCATTACATCAGTCTTTCTTGCTGTGCTGTGTCTGAAGCAGAAGCAGTTCGCAAGTGCTGGTCAGCCGACTCCTGAAATTTTCGTTTTCGAATTTCAGATCCAAAGTCTTCAACTAAGCTAGGAAACCCATTGGGGGTCCTTTTTCTTGCTCTAAACCGATGTCAGTAAAAGTTAACAATTGTATTTCTTGTGGAAAGCAAAAACCTCATAAAGATTTTCATTCGTACTGCATTCCTTGCTTAGGCCCAGACCACGATATAACTCGCTGTTGGTTTTGTGCCTTATTCAAACCTCAAATTATTCGTCGTCGGTTCAGTTTTGCATCTAAATATTTTGGTACCTGGTTCAATTATTCAGAAATGACTTCGGTAAGCCACCCAACTACTGACATTCCAAAAAAATGCAAAGATAAAGACAGAGACAGACCGCATAGGTCCAAAGCTGTCGACGACGCTTCTCCTAATCTAGTCGCCAGTTCGCCGGTACTCAGTGAAGTGCTTTTGCAACCCCTGATACCCACTACTTCAGATTCGCAGGCCTCTACTGAGACCCATTCGGAGTCTGGTATGCCACGAGATGCTTCTTTGATTGTGGTACCTGCGGATGTCTCTACCTTGGATGGGTCCGGAGCCGCTGTGCAGGCACCGGCTTCTGAGGGTGTATTCAGGCCTACTGACTTGCATATTAAACTGATGCCATCTTCTTCTTCAAGGCCTAAAACTCAATCCATGCCTAGAAAACTGATACCCACACCACATGGTCAAGCCCCTATGCCTAAAAAAACAAATGAAAAAAAAAATGGCTGAAGACCTTATTACTCTAATCAGGGGAAGCCACCCTTCTCCCTCTAAGAGACCTAGAACTGATTTTCCTTCTGATTCTTCTGATCAGGATTCTGACATTTCTGTTTCCTCTGATGACCAGGATTTACCCTTATCTACCTATGAAGATTCTGATGCAGAGGACTCCATTCCCTCTGCTTCCCCTCCAGAGGATTTCTCTTTTGGTGAAACCTTGCATACTCTTAGGGAGCATTTCCGCTGGGAAAGCCAGGATTACTCTGACTCCAAAAAGAGGCTTCAGGAATTCTTACTCCTACCTCAACACAGGCCTTTAGCTATCCCTCCTGTACTGGACATTGTAGATGATGCCTTCTCGGAATCTAGCCTGGCCCCTGACTCTTTACCTCCGGCTCCCAGAAAACCTGACAGGTATTACAGGGTCCCTGACTCTCACAAGTTCCTCTTTAAGAATCCTACTGCGGATCCTGAGACCATTTCACAGGGACCCAAATGCATTAATGCTACTACTGCCCAAAACCTTACCCCCTCTGATAGAGATTTCAGGGCCCTGGACAGATGGGGTAAGAAGGTATACACTTCTGTAACTTTGGCTATTACAGCCTTAAACTGCCAGTTTCATATGTTAAAGTATCAGCAGCATATTATTGGATTGCTTAAACAGAAAATGATGTTGATTCCTGACTGTGCTAAAAATAAAGAATTATAGGATTTAATGCATTCTGCCGAACAAGTTGGAAAACATACTTTGCAATGTGATTTTGATTCATTAGAGGCATCTTGCAGGGCTGCTGTCACTGGGTCTGTACTTAGAAGGCATGCTTGGCTTAAGGAGAAATTTTTGCTAGATCATGTTAAAGCTAAATTACTGGATGGTCCCTTAAACCTAGATTGCCTGTTTGGAAACAAAGCAGAAGAAGTACTTAAAAAGATGGAGGAAAAAGCTAAATCTATGCAAACTGTTAAAGAGTTCCTGCAAGTATCGCCTCCCAGATTTAGTAGGCACTGGGATTCTAAGAATTGGTCCTTTCCTGCCTCTTCCAGGCCTTCTCAGTCCAAACTAGAACCAGCAGAACACCCAGGCTTCAGTCCCAAGGTACTCACAGGCTTAAGCAGTGGGGGGGCTCCCACTTCCAAAGCTGGGAGTAGTAAGACACCCCCCATGGTAAACTGTCACAATGACTTAACTTTAAACCTTCCAAGTGCTGCTCAACTGACTGTTCCTTTAGGGGAAAGATTGCCCTGCATGCAGAAAACTGGGAACTCGTTACCCAGGACAAATGGGTTATAAATATATTTTCCCAAGGATATAGATTTCACTTCCACTCCTTACCAACCCCAAATGGTTGGCCAGACCTACCCCCAAATCAGAGGGCAGAGGCTCAAAAGCAACTTATCTCTCTTCTAAGCATCAGGGCTATTCAGCCTGTCCCAGAAGAAGAATGGGGGCAAGGTTTCTACTCAAGACTTTTCCCTGTTACCCAGAAAAGACAATTCCTGGCGTCCTATCCTGGACCTGTCTATCCTAAACACTTTTTGGTAATCCCAAAATTCAAAATGCTAACTCTTCATCAGTTGCTTCCCATGCTAGGCAAAAATGCCTGGTTGGCAACACTGGATTTAAAGGAAGCCTACCTGCACATCCCAATAATGGAATCTTGCAGAAGATACCTATGCTTCAGAGCAGGCTACATGCACTATCAGCTCTCTGCACTGTCCTTTGGCTTATCTACTGCGCCCTGGGTATTCACAAAGTGCCTAGCTCCAGTCATTGCATTTTGCAGGCAAATAAATATTCAATATACCCATATCTGGACAATTGTCTAATTCAAGCAGAAAGCCAGAACATACTATTAAACCATCTGGAATTTATAAAGAAATTAATAACTTCTCTGGGGTACACCATAAATGAAAAGAAATCACATCTACTACTCTGCCAACAAATTGTATTCCTGGGAGCAAGCTTAAATACAACTTCCCAGATGGCCTACCGCATGCCAGAGAAACAAGTTCACTTGACAGCCTCCTTCAAAAAACTGGCCACAAAGACCCAGCTATCTGCAAGGAAAATAATGCAAGCCCTGGGGTTCATGGCCTCTTGCATTATACTAATTCCATATGCAAGACTGCATATGAGGAAACTACAATGGTATCTAAAAAGCCTATGGTGTCAACATTCTCAGGACCTAGAATCAATGATTCCTATCATACCTTATCTAAAGATAGAGTTCCTTTGATGGGCAGAGGCCTGCCACCAAAACAAGGGACTGCCATTCACTCTACCCCCTGCTGCCCAAACCCTAACAACAGAAGCATCAGACTATGCATAGGGGGCTCACTTGGCAGGGCAGTGCATTCAGGGCAAATGGAACCCGAGGCAAATGCACCTGCATATCAATCAAAAAGAAATGTTAGCTGTACAGAATGCTCTGACAGCCTTCAAGGACCACATTGTTCCAGGACAATTATTGGTAAACATGGACAACACCACTGTTATGTGGTACATAAACAAGTGGGGGGGGACCCACTCATACCCTCTCTGCAGACTAGCCATAACTCTGTGGAACACAGCCTTGAGCTACCAAGTGCACCTACAAGCTCAATTCCTGCCAGGCAAGCTAAATACACTGGCAGATGACCTAAGCAGAAATGTCATGGACCCACACGAGTAGAAACTGGATCCAAAGATATTCAACATTTTGAGAAACAAATGGGGGAGTCCAGAGATAGACCTGTTTGCCTCCCCTCAGAGCTACCAATTGGACAAATTCTGCACAAGGACTCCCCACAGACAAGCTTGGAAAGTGGATGCCCTGTCCTTCACATGGAAAAACCTATCAGTTTATGCCTTTCCCACTCTGTCTCTCCTCTCCAAAGTGCTATTAAAGATCAAACAGGACAAACCAAGGACAATACTTATTGCACCAGACTGGCCACGCCAACACTGGTACCCCCTCTTACGCAGTGTGTCACTTCTGGAACCATGGCACCTGCCTCAGACCCCTGCCCTGCTGCCCCAGCAGGAGGGCCAGATTCTGCACCCACAGCTTCAAACCCTGAATCTTGCAGCCTGGCTAATTTCATGATCTCTCCGTTAGCATCCCTCAGTAAACAAGTGATGGATGTCATTCTGGAGGCAAGGAGGCTTAGTACTAGAAAATTCTATGCTGAAAAATAGAAAAGATTCTGTTCCTGGAACCAAACAGAGGGGATGGATACAACTGTGCCCAATTTACAGCACATTCTTCAATACTTAACTGAAATGCTTCACAAGGGCCTTTCCTTTTCTTCCATGAAGAGTCATGCCTCGGCCATTTCAGCTCATTATAATACAGAGCCATCCCTCTTCTCTCATCCACTGCTGAAGCAATTTCTCAGAGGGGCCAAAAATTTAAGATCACCCAGGAGAACCCCTACTCCAGCCTGGGACCTTAACTTTGTATTGGAAAAGCTCACTCTACCTCCCTTTGAGCCAGCTGCAAATGTAGAGTTGAAATTCCTTTCTTGGAAAACAGCCTTCCTTCTAATCATCACTTCAGCAAGAAGGGTGTCTGAATTACAGGCCCTCATGGCAGTGGAGCCTTTCATCATCTTTCATGCGGACAGGGTGTCCCTCAGGACCAATCCCTTCTTTATGCCCAAGGTGGTATCCAGTGTGGCCCTTAATCAGTCCATTCATTTGCCAACCTTCTTTTCTAATCCACAGAACAAAGGGGAATGGATACAGCACTCCTTGGACATGGACAGACAACTTAGATTTTACTTGAACAGGACTAAGCCTCTCAGGAAATCTGAACAGCTGCTGGTTGCATTTGCAGTGGGGGCAGTGGGGAAGGCCATTTCAAAGCAAACCATTTCTAAGTGGAAAGGCCATTGCATTCATTTCTGCTATAAGCACCATGGAAAACCACCCCACAGGGGATAAGACCACATTCAACCAGGGCTGCATCTACCTCTACAGCTTTTCTCAGAGGTATCCCTACCAGGGACATCCTAGAAGCTGCTACCTGGAGTTCTGTACATACCTTCACCAATCATTATCACTTGCCAATTTTTTCTAAATCCAGAGCTGGTTTTGCCATTGCAGTCGTGCAGGGCCTTATTGCTGGTCCTAATGTTATCTAATTGCCTCCTCCCTTCCTTAGCTTTGAGAATCTACCTAAATGTAATGACTGCAACAGTGAAACACAAAGAACATAGTACAGTTGTGTACACTTACTATAAATGAAGATGTTTGAGTGTATTCACTGTTGCAGTCCTGGTTACCCTCCCTCCAGCCCCCTGACTTCTATTGACTATACCTCTATTCTTGCTTACTATGCTTAAAGCTTTCTGGTGTATTTGCTTTTTTGTTGGAGGTGTAACCTTATATATAATTGCTTCCCATTATGGGGGCACCTGACATCTGGGGCAAGAAAAACTGATGTAATGGCATAGGCTGCATGCTGTATACTCCCTGACTACCTGACATCATGGAAGATGAGACAGCAACCAATGCAGGACCCAAGACTTTGATAATCAGGCTGACTGAGGGCTACCTGCAAGTAGATAACCGAAATGTAATGACTGCAGCAGTGAATACACTGGAACATCTACATTTATGGTAAGTGTACACAACTGTACTTTCTGAGCCCTACCTTTCAATATCACCACAGCCCCAGGATGTTCACCAAGATCATGGCAGTGGTGGCAGTATACCTACGTCTGCTGGGGATCCACGATTTCCTGTACCTTGACAACTGGCTCCTAACTGCTACCTCCAAGCATCTACCACTTGACTAGGTGCAGCAATTATTACTGGATTTAGGGATAGCCATGAATCTTCCAAAGTGCCACATGACCCCAATTCAGAAAATAGAATTTATAGAATGTCACCTAGATGCCACTCTTCAGATAGCCTTCCCCAGTCCAGGGTTTTATCACCTCACAGCTATGCAGGTTCTACATCAGCCATCACCACCAGCAAGGTTAGTGCTGCACCTTTTAGGACTAATGGCATCCACAGTTCTGATGGTTCCTCCAGCTGGATACTATATGAGCGTGCTGCAATGTACTTAAGCATTATAGTGGTCTCAGTCCATTCATCCATTGCATTCAAAGATTCAAATTCTTCAAGTTTGGAGACAGCATAGTGCTTTGTGTGTAATGTCTCTAACAGTAACTGAGGGGTGCCCTTTCCACACAGATTCACTGGTAGCTGTAGTAACACGGCTGCCTTCCTTCTAGAGTGGTGGGACCACTTTGAAAGGAGAATGGTCCAAGTATGTGGTCATTTCTGGAGGTCAGTCTTAACATCAACATCTTGTAGCTGAAACCAGTCTTCCTAACGTTGCAGGCATTCCAGGATCTTCTCCCCATAGGTGTGATGTCCATACAGATGGACAACATAGTGATGGTATGGTACATAAACAAGACAGACATGTTTCTACTGCTATGGCCTCTACTAGCACATTCCACATGCATGTTCGATTACTATCCAGTACCTACTAACTCACCTGTCCAGCCTGCCTCCTTCAGATCAGAAGTCCATGAAGTTAACTACATGGTACCTTTAATTTTAAATACAGTCAGAGATGCCAGACTTTCCACTGTAGTAATCAATATTATTTCTGCTTCTCAGAAAATGGCCATTAGAAAGATATAGCATAGCAAATGGAAAAAAATGTTCTATTTGGGCCATTTCTAGAGTACTCAACCCTTTGTCAGCTTCCGTTTCATCCATATTAGAGTTCTTATCTGAGCTGTTCGATAAAGGTCCCTACTATTCCACCATCAAGGGTCAGATGACGTCTGTTTTGAATTTTCATATTGGATTCAAGGATACTCCTATAGCTTCACTGAGAATCTATAAAGCCTTTTTGAAAGGCATATTCCTACTAAGACCTCTGATTAGAGACCCAGTCCCTACATAGGACATCACCATTATGCTGCAAGCTCTGATTCAGTTTCTGTTTGAACCTGCAACCACAGCAGATTTAAAGTTCCTTACTTGGAAAACAGTTTTCCTAGTGTCAGTGACATCAGCCAGATGAATTTTGGAGTTACAGGCACTCTCATGTAAACCTACCTATTTAGTATTTCACAGGGATATTGGCTTTCTTAGAACCAATGTGTCCTTTATTCCTAAGGTGGCATCCAAAGTAAACTTAAACCAGTCCATAAACTTACCAATATTCTTCCACAGATATTTAAAAAAGAAGAATACGCATTGCACATGTTAGATCCACAGACAACTCAGATTCTACACACAGAACAAAACAGTACAGAAGAGATGCTCATATGTTTATTTCATTTTCAAAACCAAAGTTTGGAAAAGCACTGGCGAAGGTTACTTTATTGAAATGGCTGTCAGATTGTATTTCCATTGTTTATCATAAGAAGAATTAACCCTTACCAGATAAACCTAAGGCTCATTCAGCTATGGCAGTTTCTACATCAACAGCCTTTTCTGGAGGGCTTTCCATTGATGACATGTTTGCTGTAGTCACTTGATTTACACTACACACATTTGTGTCTCTCTATAAACTGAATGGATAATCCAGGTCACATTTTTAATTCTGTTTCACCATACTCTGGAATATCATTCACTGATACCACCCAGTTTGACAGTTTGGGATTCTGTCCCATATGTTTGAAACAGACAGAAATAGACAGCATTGGGTACAAAAGTTATGTACTTACCATAACATTAGAGCCATGTTGTCTAATTTTCATCTGGTTCAAACTCCCTCCATCCTGCCCACTTCTACATTGTCACCTATGGCTTTGAGATGATTGAGTAGACCCTTTATTCTCTGCCTGTGTAGACTCATGTGAGATTATACCTAGTCTTCCTCAAGAGGTTGGGATTATCTAATGTAGGGGTTCCTTATATAGGATTGTTCAGGTATGACACAAAGTGTGTGTGTGGGGGGTAAACTTGAAATGAGCAGCTAAAGGTGAAGTCCAGGGAATTATGGGTAAAGGAGGGTTCAGAGCTCTGGATTTGAAGACGCTTCACAGTTGGTGCTGAGGTCAGATCCAGTCAGATCTGACAACCCTTATGTTTGAATTGGACAAAAATGAATCTAGCATGATGGTAAGGACATAATTTTCATTTATGTGTTCTCAAATGGATACTAAGATTTACGTCATGAGTTTTGCTCTCAAGGCAAATTCCTTTGCATTCATGTTTCGAACACATAGTGATGTGGTTATGATCAGGTTATGACCAGGAAGTTAGGATAGTCCACTTCAACAAAGAGGCTCATTACTAGTGGAGTCCTTTAGGGCCCAGTGCTGGGTCTTCTCCGTTTCGACATCTACTTCTTGTACATCAAGGCCAACACCAGGGGCTTCTGAATGACCAAGTCTGCAGATAGCTGCAAACTGGGAGCAGTAATCAAATCCCCACATGACACTAATATCCTCCAGGAAGGGAGACAAATAACTGGTGCCATAGATATGATTTAAAATTCAATGCCAAGAAATGCATGATGGTACCCTTTATGAAGTCAGCTACCCCAGGAAATGGCCTCATTGATAATACACCCTTAAGAGTAGACCCAATAGTTAGGGATTTGGGGACATACAGTGGATATAAAAAGTTTACACACCCCTGTTAAAATGCCAGGTTTTGTGATATAAAAAATAAGACCACAATAAAGCATTTCAAAACTTTTCCCATCTTTAATGTGACCTATAACCTATACAATTCAATTGAAATCAAACAAATTTGTTAGGGAAAAAAATATAAAAATATACAATATGCTGGTTGCATAAGTGTGCACACCCATAAACTAATACTTTGTTGTGTGTACACATCCTTAAACTAATACTTTGTTGAAGCACCTTTTGAATAATTGCAGCATTCAGTCTTCTTGGGTATATACCTGCCATCAATTGAAGAGACTCTGATTAACCCCAAATAAAGTTCAGCTGTCCTAGTAGGATTTTCCTGACATTTACTCAGTTGCCTGCTACAGCAAAAGCAAAGCATCAAAGGGATCTCTTTGTTGAAAGGTAACAGTCAGGAGATGGTTACAAAAAAATGTCCAAAGCATTGGATATACCATGGAGCACTGTGAAGACAGTCATCAAAAAGGGGAGAAAATATGGGACAACAGTGACATTGCAAAGAACTGGATGTCCCTCCAAAATTGATGAAAAGACAAGATGAAAGCTGGTCAGGGAGGCTGCCAAGAGACCTACAGCAACTCTGAAGGAGCTGCAGGAATTTCTGGCAAGTACTGGTTGTGTACTACGTGTCAACAATCTCCCATATTCTCCATATGTCTGGACTATGGGGTAGGGTTGCAAGACGGAAGCCTTTTCTTACACAGAAAAACATCCAGGCCTGGCTAAAATTTGCAAAACAACACATCATGTCTCCCAAAAGCATGTGGAAAAATGTGTTATGGTCTGATGAGACCAAGGTTGAACTTTTTGGCCACAATTCCAAAAGGTACGTTTGGCGCAAAAACAACGCTTCACATCACCAAAAGAACACCATCCCCACAGTGATGCATGGTGATGGTGGTATCATGCTTTGGTATTGCTTTTCTTCAGCTGGAACTGGGGCTTTGGTCAAGGTGGAGGGAATTATGAACAGTTCCAAATACCAGTCACTTTTGGCACAAAACCTACAAGCATCTGCTAGAAAGCTGAAGATGAAGAGGAATTTCACCTTTCAACATGACAATGACCCCCAAGCATATATCCAAATCAACAAAAGAATGGCTTCACCAGAAGAAAATTAAAGTTTTGGAATGACCCAGCCAGAGCCTAGACCTAAATCCAATAGAAAATCTGTGGGGTGACCTGAAGAGGGCTGTGCACAAGAGATGCCCTCACAATCTGACAGAGTTGGAGCCCTTTTGCAAGGAAGAGTGGGCAAATATTGCCAAGTTAAGATGTGCCATGCTGATAGACTCCTACCCAACAAGACTGACTGTTGTTATTAAATCAAAAGGTGCTTCAACAAAGTATTAGTTTAAGGGTGTACACACTTATGCAACCAGCGTATTGTACGTTTTTATTTTTTATATTTTTTCCCCTAACAGATTTATTGTTTTTCAGTTGAATTGTACAGGTTATGGGTCACATTAAAGGTGGGGAAATGTTTTTAAATGATTTATTGTGGTCTCATTTTTTTATATCAAAAAAACCTGGCATTTTAACAGGGGTGTGTAAACTTTTTATATCTACTGTTTGTGACAGTAACCTGGCTTTTGAACAACATGTGTAGTAAGAAAATTATTCAATGTTATTCAACTTATATGCAAGGCTATGGCATCTAGGTCCAAGAAAGTCATCATTCCACTGTCCTCAGTCCTCTTCAAACCTATCATTGAATATAATGCCCCCTTCAGTATGTACCTGACCAGGCACATATGACAACTGCAACATCCACAGTGGTTCCTCACAAAAATAATTCAGGGTGTTAACAACTTGTCCAGTGTGGATCACCCCAAAACCCTAGCCCCATACTCTGTCTCCGACAGACTGTTGAAGAGTGACCTACATCTGACTTTCATGACATTCCAGGATCTTGCTGTGATGGACCTCCTGCATATCTGTAAAACAAATAGCATCAGAATTACCTGATCTCAGAACTTAAACCTTGCTTGCAACATAAATAGAACACGTTGGAGGGATAGGTATGTGTCTCAGAGAATACCCTATTCTTTGGAGCAGGTTTCCCACCCATGTGAAGCAGAGTTGTTCCCTGACCCTATTCAAGTATGAGGACCAGTGGATGGGAAATGAGAAAGTCCATCTGTGGTCTGTCACCTTTATCTCTAATGGACAGAGACAAATTGTAAATGGTTGAGCACACATGCCGTATCTTACATATACCCCTAAAAATAAACTCTAGGGCACCAAATGTGTTTACATTTGGGATGCATGGCTAGGCTTAAAAATACTCTTGTGGTCATTAACCTAGTAATTCTCCAAATTAACAGTGGATGGGTGCCATTAGGAACATTTATTTATTTATTTTACTCTTCTTTACTGGGAAAGTCTGACTGGGCAGGGCTGCCTATTTTCAGCGGAGGCCCGGGGAGAAAAGCTCCAATACAGTAGACAGATATAGTAATAAAATACAGTAATGAACTGCAGTAGTAAAACAGAGTAATAAAATAGTAAAGCAGACAGTAAGTAGAGGTGACATTTACACTACAGGATAATAGTCATGCAGAGAGTAATACAGCCAGTATAGGTTTATAATGATAGCAACATTTGAAGCTCATTTTGTAGTTGCAGCAATATATACAAATAGTGAAGATTATACATGTAGTAAAAGATAGTGTCAAGTCTCTTCACTAGTTTATACTTCTGGTAAGTATAATTGAGTCACTGTGTACAGTGGTGCATATGAATGATGGTTGTATCTGTAGGCACTCACAGTTAGGTGTAAGAGAAAGCAGTACTATTAATGCAAATATGCATTCTGTATACTTTTGGGGCTAGAAGTACTGAATGAGATAATTTAGATGAGAGAGTGAAAGAGGTTGTTAGTATTTACCTAGGACTAGTACAGGAACAAGTCCATGAGTTGGACAGATGTAACTTAAAAAGTTGCTTGAAGTCACATGAGTTTTCTAGTGACCGGATATTTAGAGGAAGGTTATTCCATGCTTTTGCGACAGCAGCAGCATAGCGGGAGTCCCCAGAGTTATATTTACTTTTGGTAATGTTACCTAGTGATTTGTTGGCACTTCTTGGTGGATGGTTGATGGAATAGTGGTGTAGTAGCCCCTGAAGGACAGAGATTTTTGGGGGATGATAGAGGATTTGGTGGGCTAGAGTAAGTTAGTTAAAAGTTAGTTAGTTTGGAAATTCTAGCCAGGATAGTTGTTTGAGGGATTGGCAATGGTGGGATCTGTATGATGAGTCAGTGGCGAATTTAGCAATTTTGTTATAGTAAATAGTTAAGTTTATTTAGGTCATCTTTGTTTAGATTGGTTAGTACTGGAGAGGCATAAAGTAATGTGAAGAGTAGGTGGGTTCTTGCAATGGTGACTTTACTTTCAGAGGTTAGGTAATTTTTGCATCTATAGAGGGTGCCTAGTTTTTTTGTGGAGCTTGGTGATGGTTTGAGCTACATGGTTGTCGAATTTTATATTGAGATCTATGATTACTCCTAGTAATTTAGTTTGGGCAATGGGTGTGACAGGGGTATTGTTGGAGGATGTTATTGTAAATGATGGAATTGGGTCAGCAGCCTTAGAGGGATGGAGTAGCATTAGTTGGGTTTTTTTAGGGTTAAGTATTAACTGTGAGTCAGATAGCCATTTTCCTATTGCCAAGAAGGATTATTGGGTGATTTGTTGTAATTGTTGGAGTGATGGGGCACAGCTTACTAGGTTAGAATCATTGACTTATTGGACTAGCTTGGCATGGAGGGTAGCCTTGTGTAGTTTTTTGGTGGATTTGGTGAAGAGAAGGGGTCCAAGGATGGATCCCTGTGGAACACCTAAGTTTACAGGGAGATGGGGGATAGGGTGTTTTCCCATTTTACGGCTTGTTGACGGTTTGAGAGATAGTCTTTGAACCATGATAGTGTGGGGTTGTGCCGTTTGAGTTCTGAGAGTATGGTTAGTAGTTTGGAATGAGAAACTGTGTCAAAGGCTTTGGAGAGGTCTAAGAATATGGAAGAGACAAGATTACCTTTGTTTCATTGTTGATTTATGGTATTAGAGAAACTGATAAGAGCTGTGGTGGTACTATGGTTTAGACAGAATCCGTGTTATGTTTCATCCAGGAGATTATTAGTAAGTAGTTTAGTACTTGGGAGTGTACACATTTCTCAAGGATTTTTGATAGGGGGGATAGTATGGCAATTGGACAATAGTTAGTTAATTCAGTAGAATTGCCACCTTTGTGTATTGGTGTTATATAAGAGATTTTCCATAGGGATGGTATAAGTTGTTCAGCTATTGACCTGTTTATTAGTATGGAAGTCGGATATGAGATTGCTTTGGCTGAAATCTTGAGGTATTCACCTGGGATTCTATCAGCTGCAAGGGTAGTGTGTTTCAGTTTTGACAAATATTTATATAATGCATTGGTTAGGACTGGTTGTATAGAGTAAAAGTTTTGATCAATGGTTGGTATCTGGAGGTTTATTTGAGTTGTGGGAGAGCTGTTATTAATCAGATTTTGAATGGAGTTGGTAAAGTCTTCATTAAATTGCGTAGCGGTGCTGGTGGTGGAGGTGTCAATATTAGGGGGAGGAGTAGTGGTTTTTCCCGGTTGTAGTATTTTGTTTATGGCTGCCCAAAATATTTGTATTTTTTTTTCTGTGTTTGACCTGAACATCAGAGTAGTGATTTTTCTTGTCAAGTCATATTTCTTTCTTGGACTTGTTTCTTAGCTCAAGGTAGTTTTGCCTATTTTGGCTGGTTTTATTTTGCCGCCATGCTTCCTAAGCCTTATCTCTCTGTCTTAGGAGTTGCTGGGTATGTTTGGTAAGCTGGGGGTGTAGATGGATTTTATTCTGATTGGTCTAGTAGGAGCAAACTGGTCAAGTATGTTTAGGAAAGTAGAATTGAAGTAATGAACTGCATTGTCTAGGGGGAGGTTTAAGAGGGGTGACCAGTTGCAGTGATTTAAAGCAGTCAAGGGGTCCGAGGATTTGAAATTCTTAGTATAGCCTATTTGTTGTTAGAGAGGTTTGCTAGAAATTATTAGTTTTAAATGAGTAATAATTACAAGTAGAGCAAAGTCTTAGTAATGCTGATCTGTATTAGAAAGCAAACTAAATGAGTGTGGTAAAATGGGTGGAAAAAATCTGGGCCCCACTCAGTACTGTAGTGTAATATCCAATAGGTAACTCACAGGAGCAACTTACCTTTTTACACTTTGGCTGTTCCCTAAACACTGCATGACTGTGGATTAATCTCACACTAAACCATGTAAAATTTATGTTACTGCTTTTTCATTTAGTCAGTCATTTCATGTAAGCCCAAAGCAATACAAGCATTATTCTTGCACCATTAATAACAAGCTATCCTTGCTCAGTCACCACAAGGTGTCACTATTTACTGTTGCTTTTGAAGGGATGTGCTTCAACAATATTTGTTTCATTCAGGTTTGAATTTAAGGACTGCTAAAGGACAGCAGCACTTAGTAATGCCTACATTTTACAGACGTCTTGACTGCCAGATCTATATCAGTACGTTTAAGCACATACTTAACAATGTCAGTGGATTTGTGTTGTATTTTTCCTACATTTTCATGAATAAGGTAGTTCAAAACTACGTACACAGTACACCTGAGGCCACAATTCACGATAAAAAGGTTGCTTTAATATTGAAATGCTGATAAAAACAAATAAAAGATAAGTGCTTTCATTTTCTTAAGGAAAACTTCTTCAGATAAAACCATGTTTGAAAAATTGAGTCCATATATACACCAATCTAAAGGGAAATAGAAACTCTAATTGGAAAATGCTTATTTTGTGGAGTATATTCACAACAACATTGTCCCTAAATGGCTAAGTATGTAGCACTTTCCCACTGGCCTAGTCCAGTGTTCCAAGTTACATGTGGTGCTACTTAATTTGTTTAACAGTCATGAGTGTGAATACATGGTCCTTCTGATCAAATATAATAATAAACAACTTGAAGAACTTATCGCTGAAACAACATAATTAGATTATAGCATCACCCATGATATTGACTATGAGTAACATAAAAGTGAATACAGATGTATATTTAACAGTACTGATGAGCATGCGAACACCATCAGAGATCAGAAAATTAAAAAGTTCACAAGGGATAGAAAGGAGTATGCTAACAACCAAGCATACCCCCTCCCTCTCCCTCACAAGGATGGGGACAAAAACAATTTTTATATACCTCTCATAATAACAATAACTAGGAATCCAATAGTGAGCCTCCAAATCAAGCAGGTTCATCCATTCTGGATTATTTTTTAGACGAAGAAGCCTACTCTCCACTCAGACAATTGGAGAGGTTGAGGGAATGGGAACAGCACCCACCTGAAGAAAAGCAGGACCCATCACAGAGACAACCCCCATGAACAAGTCCTGGGAGGGGCAGGAGAAGATGAAACAGAAGGAGATTTTAACAACTGCACCCCATATTCCCACTGATGATATGGTCACTTAGAGTGTTGGTGTTGTTTTACCACCTTGCAATATTGTATGTAATTCAACAGGCAATTTCAAAGTGTACAACTATTCTACATGTGTTTTGGATGAACAATGTTGCAATTTATTTGCAAAGGGTATGACATTCATACCACATAAGGTAACAGACATGGCTTCTGTCCTGATGGATTTGAAACTCTATGTTAGGGAGTTAAACTTCAACTTATTAATTCAAAATTGTAATGGACCGCTTCACCCCCTACATGTATCTAGTACTTATAATTCTCCCATCCATTTTGTTATTCAATGCTTTGAAAGGATCTGTGAACTGGATACTACTTGGCCAGGGAACTGAAACCAGAATATAAAGGCACCCCAAAGAGTACTAACATAACTAAGGCTGAAAGCGAACTTATTCTTCATTTTCAAAACAACTGGGAAATCAGGATAATGCAACTTGATAAGGGGGATGCCCTTATTTTTATGAATATGATCGATTATTGCAATAAAATGTAAGGGGTTTTAGAAGATAACACTTACATAAAGTCTTCAATTAATAAACTTAATACTGCTTATAGGAGAATTAGATCCAATATCATGGACTTATTTATTGATAAGCAGATCTCAATTGATGACTATAACTTCTTAAATGTAAGCAAACCGGTTATACCAACCATTTTGGGGTTCCTAAACTCCATAAGAGTATTGAACAGCCACCACTTTGGCTAGTTGTAGATGACATAGGATCCGTCACTCATCCTCTAGCAAAATATTTGGACATCAAGAACAAAGAATTCACCATGGCTGAACCACACATCTGTTGTGATTCATGGGATTTTTTGGATAAAATTAATCACATTCCCTACCATAAATCATACGTATTTATAACAATTGATGTAAAAGACTTATATACTATCATCCCACATCATGTTGGCCTAGAATAGTTTTGGGAATTTTTAACTGACAAAGGACTGCAACAAGACATCATAAATGTGTATGAAAATCTTCTGGAACTGGTGCTGAAAAATAATTTCATTATTTTCAAAAAAGAGATTTTTTTACAGACAAAATGCGTAGCCATGGGTTCAGCATGCAGTGTTCTATTTGCCAATGCAGTCACGATACAATGGGAGGAAACATTTTTCTTTGAGTCCATCTTCTATAGTTCATTTCTACACCAGGTACCTGGACAATAGATTTATTTTGTGGGATGGAGATATTGCCATCATTCCACAGATCCTGGAGTTCATAAACAACACCACTGAATTTCTCCAATTCACCCACCAAGTCCATGATACCCATATAGCATATCTAGATTTTTGGCTCAAAAAGGACAATATTAATAAAATATTTACTTCTAAAATTTACCAGAAAGAAACCTACTCCAAGAAATTTCTCCATTGCACAAGTACGCATCCCTGAATGCAGAAGAAAGCTGTCATCAAAGGCCAATTCGTCCATGCTGGCCGAATGATCACAGTGGAGGAGAGGTTTTGGGATGAATGCAACCTGTTAAGGGGCATGTTTTCTAAACATGGATATCCACTTACTTTTATTAATGAATTAATGATTGAGGTCATGAATAAATGTGAAAGGAGGCACTTTGCACCCATCCTTGGGGCAACATTACAAGATCATATTAGTCAATCGGTTATGGGCACACAAACATCCACACATATCACTAACAGGAACGATAATTATAAGAATTCCTTTATAACAGTATTTCATCTGGACAGCTACCATATTAGATGCATACTTACTAAAAATTGGAATATTCTGACAAATGACAAACATATTAGAGAACATGTAGGTTTGCATCCAAGCATTGTTTATAAGAAGGAACAAAACCTCAAAGCTTTATTTGAGAAGAAATCAGTACAACAATCAAAGCACTTTGGGATGGTGAAATGTGGCTACTGCCCTCATTGCAAGTATATTTTAACTCATTTGTTGTTAATGGTGTCCAATTTAGACCTAAAATATTCTAATTGTAATTCAACTAAAATCATTTATTATGCTCAATGCCAACACTGTAAACGGTTTTATGTTGCTAAGACATAAAGGTGTCTATGTGGCAGAATTTTTGAGCACGCTTATGATATTAGAACTAAAAAGGATACCAATATGCTCTTTCCAAACATACCATGGAATACCCTGACACATCTTTACATTTTCCATTTTAGAACAATTTGTCCTGTCAGATAGAGGGGGCCCGTGGACACTCAGTCTGGAAAAACTTGTGAACTTTGCTGGCAATTGAAACTTAATGCCATGAACTGGCCTGGTTTGAATGAACAAATATTCATCACCTGTATTTTAAAACTGAACTCTTTAGAAAGGTGATGGCTGCAATATGTTGTCAGTACGTTATTAGTATGTACAAAATCAGAAGCACGTGTATAAACTAAATTTAATTTTGTGACAAGATAAAGTGAACAAGCTCTAGCCTAGGGAGTACGTCTTCTCCATATGAAAACAAAAAGCCACAATAAGGCTACTCCCTCCACGTGGTAGCTAGCTCCAAGATGGTCCGTTTGGCGGGTATTATATATTCTCTTTCTTGTAGTTGCTGGTATGCAAGCACTACATATGTATCCCAGGTCCTTCCTTAAATAAAAACAATTTTTTAATTTTGTTCAGTTAAAAGCAACAAATTGCCTACTTCAAAGTACTGGTTCCAACACTAATAACACTTTCCTCGGAGCAAATTTCTTGTTATAGTAACTTGGCTCAATATGATAAGAAACTACTCATTCATTGGAAGTCACTTCCAGCTACCTTTCTTCCTTGACTATATGCTCCGCTTCCTCAGTAGGTACTTCCAAAGTTCTAAGTCAATAAATTGCCTGTATGCAAAAGCACTAGAGCAAGTTGCAAAAAGTTCCTTACTTGGAAGCCAATCTGTAACCTGCATACAGCATAAGCCTCCTTTCTTTTAGTACTGGTTTTAATGAATGTGGGATAGAAGCTGTAAGGCAGTTCTCATGCACCAACAACATGGCAATGAAAGTTGATGTTATCTGTGGCCTTTTGGACATTATACTAAGTAGTAATGTGTTAATTTATGACAAATATATCTATTGGCAAAAATGGAGGGTTGCCATGGGCACCCCCTGTGCCAATAGCTATGTGAACATAGTACTAGCACAGTGGGAGTTACAATGGATGAATAGTAAAGATAACATATGGAAAGAGCAAGTACTGTTCTATCATCGGTTTGTGGATGACGTACTATTACTATGGAAAGGAGAAGTCCATCAATACCAACAGTTTCTAAGATATTAAACTTCTACAACTGACTTTTTGAAGTTTGAATCCAAGTACTCCCAGGAAAGTATTGACTTCCTGGATATAAGTATTATCTTTAAAAAGGGAATTGTAGAGACAGCTCTACATAGGAAAGCTACATGGAAGAACCACATGCTACATAGAACTAGCATGCACCCCACACATATTTTCAACAACATATTTGAAAATCAAGTCATAAACATTTCTAGACTATGTACCAAGGAGGATACATTTCAACAAGAGTTTAACCAACTGATGGATAACTTAGTAACTAGAGGGTATAGGAAGAATCAGATGGACTTTGAACAAGCGATGGAATTACGAGGAGGCAAAGGAAAACCATATTATCATTACAAACATGTAAAAGGACAGAAGAATAATGAAACCCAAGAGTCCTTAAGATGTAAATTAACTTATGCACCAGATAATAAACAAATAAACAAAGTTATTCAAAAATATTGGCCAGTTTTAACAGTGGATCTTAAAATTAAAAGTATAGTAGGAGAAAAACCCAAATTCACATATAAAAACAAGAAGAACTTGAAAAGTCTACTGTGTAACAATAGAACAGAAACAACACAGGGAAGAGTACTTTCAAATGTGGGAAGTGTAAGGCATGCAAATATATTAATACAACTAATGTGTTCCAACATCCTATCACACATAAAGTATATTCCTACAAAGGGAATGGAAATTGCAATACAGAGAATGTGATATATATATAGCCAGCTGTGAAGGATGTATGTCGTTTTATGTGGGCAAAACTAACAGAAAGTTCAAAGAATGTATTTTACGGCATCTAAGAGACATCAACAACAAGATAGAAGTTAATGCTTTGTATCAGCATATAAAGCATAATCCAGGGCATAGCTTTAAATTTATGATGTTAACTCATGTTTCAGTTACAGCACGAGGTGGAGATTTATTCAACAGAACTGAAAAAATAGAAATGGAATGGATTATGAACTTGCGTGCCAGTCAAAGTCCTGGCCTTAACGCAGTAGTCCCCTTAAAACCAGTACTAAAAGAAAGGAGGCTTAGGGGGCGATAATATACTTCTATCATAAAACCACTAAGAAATAGGACTGAATAACATGACAGTAAAGCTATACAACCAGCTACTAAAGAACATGTGAGAATGGACTCCTCCCAAGAGGACAGAATAACCAGTGACATACTTGCAGGAACTCAGGAAGTTAAACTGATTTGGCAGTGTATACAAAAAGACAGATTGGATACAAGTAGTAAGTGTAACCAATGAATAATGAAGTCAGAGAGTCTTATTTGAATATAATACCTCATTGGTCAATACCTAGAATACACACAGTATAAAAGGAAGAGCAAAGCAGATAAATAGAGGATCTGAAGAAGGTTTACAACCGAAAGCGCTTATTCGTTCCTGAGTCTGTTTTTGAACACAAGCAGCATGCTTATTTGAAGTTGGCTTTAGAACTAGGAATATTTTGGAACCTGCTCCAGAGACTTTGCAAACAGGCAGTGTGCTGATTCCATTTGGCTTCAGAAGAAGGAAGAATTATTTATCCTGGAATTCGTTTAAGTGCACAGACAGCACGCCGATTTGAAGTTGGTGTTAGACTTTGGAAATTCATTCCGGTGACCTTGAACACGGGATGCCTATTGGAGTCAATTGGCTTTAGAAGAAGGAAGAGCTTTGGGACTTGCCCCCCACCCCACTTTACACACAGGCTATATGCAGGTTACAGGTTGGCTTCCAAGTAAGGAACTTTTTGCAACTTGCTCTAGTGCTTTTGCATACAGGCAACTTATTGACTTAGAACTTTGGAAGTACCTAATGAGGAAGCAGAGCATATAGTTGTCAGTGAATAGAGGTTTTGCACTCAAGGAAGAAAGGTAGCTGGAAGTGACTTCCAATGAATGAGTAATTTCTTATCATATTGAGCCAAGTTACTATAACAAGAAATTTGCTCCGAGGAAAGTGTTATTAGTGTTTGAACCAGTACTTTGAAGTAGGCAATTTGTCACTTTTAACTGACAGAATTAAAATATTGTTTTTATTTAAGGAAGGACCTGGGATACATATGTAATGCTTGCATACCAACAACTACAAGAAAGGGGATATATAATACCCGCCAAACGGACCATCTTGGAGATAGCTACCACGTGGAGGGAGTAGCCTTATTGTGGCTTTTCATTTTAACTTTAATTTTGTTGTAATTCATGAGAGTTTTCTACCTGCATGGCCCTTTAAATCTTCTAAAAATCCTCTTTAAATCCTCCCAAAGGAAGCATGACATTACTGGGGGCTTGCCATTCATGTGATCTATTTCCCTTCCATAGACTGGTGTATATATGGACTCAAATTTTTCAAACATGGTTTTATCTGAAGAAGTTTTAATTAAGAAGACAAAAGCGTTTTTTTTTTACTTGTTTTTATCAGCATTTCAATATTAAAGTAACCTTTTTATCGTGAATTGTGGCCCTAGGTGTACTGTGTTTGTACTTTTGAACTACCTTGGTTTGCAGTTTGTTCTTTGTGGATTACATGTTCATGAATATCAGTACAAAATTCAGTTTTGTAGAATCTGTAATAAAGACAACAAAGGTGAATTACATCTTCAGTGCTATAATCTATTTAGCAGGGAACATATGGTACTAAAAGCCTAAAAAACAAGGGCCTTGTCATATGGCATCATATTATTCCATTAAATCTTTAAACATATCAGTATTGACTTTCCTTTTAAGTTGCTGCAGCTTTGCAAGCTACAAACTTTACAGAACAGATAAAGTTGATCCATTAGCCTACCTTCTGACAATCTTTGGTGCATTTTATGGTAAAGGAGTTAAAATCTAAATTCAGATCACTGCAATGGTTCAGTCCTTTGCTGTGAAATATGATTTAATGGAGAAAAGAGTATCACTGGCTTACACAAACTGCCAAGACATGTTCATTTGTTTAGTTAGCTGTTTGTTTATTCCTGTTGTTGGCTTGCTTGGAGGTCCACCAGGACAAGACTCATTCACAAAGAAGACAAAGTGGAAAAACTCCACACATAAAGATTTAGAAACAAAAAGTCTGCAATGTAAATAATTTCCAGAAACACAGATGTGGGTATACAGAGTACTATGACAATGGAGAAGACACAGCCTCAACAGTAAGCAAACAACCACTAAAGAATTTCACATATTACTTAGTGTCATATGTGAAGCATATGGGGTGTGTAGCTTTATTAAATGTAAAATCTAGCTATAGGATGCTGCTATCGGATGCTACAAGTGACTTCTAGAAAGCAGTCAAAATAACTACTATGCATATGACATTAATGTCTCTTTTCTTTCCTGAGTATTCCAACAAACATCTTGGTGATACATTATAGAATCATTGAGGAAATGAATGTACAGAAGTGAAATATGAGAGGTTTTCCTACTGCAGCAGTGGGAATGGTGAACATCTACATGTACTTCATTTGCTGTATCACTATTGTGTATATTGAATTAGAGAATAAATATATATAGCTGATAATTTTAATTTTCATTTTATCCTTGATGTATGGGTTTGGGTCTGATATCGGAACCCACTCAGCCATTACTACAGCTTGTGCAGGCTAAAAACTCTCGAGCTTCACCTCTACCCACAATCCTACCTCAGATCTTGTTTGCCCCTTTTCCAGACAGATGCTTTTGCCATAGCTCATGAGCTAAGTAAAATTTTCTAATATTTTTCCTTCAGATTTCTCTCTCTTTCTGTTAATATTGCCTTGTAATTCCTGTATTTTCCTCTAAATACTCTTTTATCGCTATCTTTCTACCCTTGTAGTTTTTGTCTCTCTCCCTTTCCGTACATTTCGGTGTACCTTGTGCTATCATTGTTGACAGTCCCTTTTCTTTACACTTCTGTGGACCTTGTATTATCATTGCTGATAGTCTCTTTCCTTCTTATTCCTACTCTTCTTCCCTTCGCCTAAAAAAAAAAAAACTTTCCTATTTAGTATCATTTGACTGTGTGTTCTGTCCTCTCCTTTTGGTATAAGTGTTGTGTGTGCTTCTTGCCAGCCATTTTTGTTATGGCTGAATCCAAGGATCCCTCTGGCTTCAAGAAATGCCACAAGTGTGGCCATAAGATTCCACTCCTGGATTTACACCTTTTGTGCGTGTGTTGTTTGGGCCCAGTTCATCTACAACAAGATTGCATTATTTGCCATGGCTTTAGTCACAGGGCCATTGTTGAAAGGAAAAATAAGTTGATCCTAAAAGGTTTATCTCCTTCCACCTTTGGAGTGGCCATATCTGCTCACTGAAAAAGTAAAATTGATGTTTCTTCACCTTCCTCCTCTTCATCCTTGGAGAAGGCTAAAAAGAGAAGTCTGTTTGTACCATCATCTCCTTCGGCACAGACACACAAAAAAACCTAGATCCTCAGTTCCTAAAAGCTCTTCAGATCTGATGGATACTGGGACTAAGGCTGCGGTACCAGACAAATCATTGGCACTGACCATTGCTGCTGATTCTAAGGTTTTGACGCTGAAGTCTTCTATAGGCCAGCAACTTCAATCTTCGGCTCAATTATTGCTTTCTGGTTCTTCCTCAATGCTGACTACATTGGCACAGAGTAGTAATAGAGTAGAGCAAGACGTTTTGCCTAGGACAACTTACTTCCCATCAATCAATCCTTTTGTGGGAGAATTACCTGAAAAGTTTCTGTGAAGGCCTAAATCACTCTCTCTAATGTCCGTCCATTCCACCAAAAGACTTACAGAAGTCGATGTGGAGAGACTGGTGATTAAAGTTCTGTGGGCAAGAGGATATACAGAACTCCCTTTGGCTCCAGCCCCTATGGGTTTAGAAGCTGAACCTTCCTTTACCCCTTTAACTACTCTTCTGACCTCCTCCGAGGTATTAGAGTGTCCAGCTCCAAGTCATCTGGTGCCAACTGTATCAGTTCCGGAGATTTCTCTTCCTTCAGAACCAGTTATTATTCTGAGTTCTTTGGTTCTTTTGGAATTAGAGACCTCTCAGAGCCATATCTGCCATGTCAGCTCTGAGGAGCAGGGGTCAACTCCATTTTTTTCAGAGCCATCCTTGCACTTTGGAGCCTCAGCGCAGTTCAGTTTAGCTCTGGCTACTGTCTTGGGAGCTGTCTCATTGGAGCAGGGAGTGACCACGGTTCCAATGCAGTCTGTCTTGGTTCTGGGCTCCCTTCCCTCCTCAGGGGAGCCAGCCTTTGAAGCAATGGAGAGAGCCTTCTCTATTGCAGTCACTCAAGTCGGCCCCTTCCACCTCAGAGCAAATACCTTCCTCACACTCAGTTATTCGACCTGTGTCTCCACTAGGGTAGAGAGTGCTGAATCCTCAAGAACCTCAGATGCAGATTCTGTCATCTTCTGATACCTCACCAGACTATCCCCCTGAGGAGGTTCATCAGAAGAAGAAGTGTAAGAGGAAGTGCTTAGATTCCCCACAGGAATCTGTCACTGAAGACACTGATTTTGATGAAGAGTCATGGTCCCCAAGGTCAGCCCTCTGATGTCTTCTTTGGAGACATTCTAGAAATATTGAAACAGGGGTGATTGAAAGTCCCAAAATCCTTCCTCTGAGAAATCAGTTTACCTGCAGACTTTCGATACTTGCCCGTCTACCTCTTGGGTGATTCTGCCTGCTGATGAGCTCATTCATTTTATCTCTCAGTGGGCATAGAAGGCAGTGGACACCATTGAAGCCATCCATGAAAACCCAGACAAAGCATTATCAGCCCCTGAGGATAAAGAATTCTGGGCCAAAGGATTAGCAATAGATGCCATAGTCATAGCAGCTGCCACCAAAAAGGAGCTAGCTGAGCAGAGTTCCTCTGGCCAGCCACCCAACAGAGAGTCTCGGACAATGGATAGTTTTGGGAAGCGGGTTTACACTTTGTTGACCTTCACCTTAAGGTCTTTGAATTTCCTGGCACACTTTACCAGATTTCAAAGGGATCTGGTTAAGAGCTGTCAGATACCCTGGCAGAAGCTGTTACTGAGGGAGTCCAAGAAAAAGTTGCTTCTCATTTGGCTACCCTGGAGTCTGCGCCAAACTCATCCATGGGGCTCACTGCACATGCGGCCGAAGTGACCACCAGAGTGGCATTCAGGAGTAGCCATAAGGAGGCATGCCTGGATGCATCTATGTGACTTTGTTGTGCCATTTAAGTCTTCATTTTTCATTGCAACCTTAGACAGATCATCTCTGTTTGGCCCAAATGTTAGAGAGACATTATTCACATGTGAGAAGGATGGTGAGACCCTTTCTGCTGTGGGCGTATGTTTTTCCACTTCCCAAAGATCCTTGTCCAGGAATCAGAGGAGCAGTGGAAAGATGTGGTTCAAAAAGTCCCAATGGCCTTTCTAGGACACACTTGGAGACAGTTCTCCTGGGGCAGAGGGAGGACTACAATGGAAGATGCCGTTCACATGACAGAGGTGGTCCACAGAACAGGGGCTTCAGGGACTCCTTCCTGGGTAAGCCTTTCAGTATTACCCTGTAGGCAGTCAGGGGATGCTTATCCTTGCATCAAAATGCCTGGCTGAATATAACAACAGATTCTTAGGTGCATAGGATAATTTCCAGAGGTTATACCATACCCTTATCTTTTCATCCCGCTGTATGCAAAAAAATCCCCGATGTTCCACCCAGTCAAAGGGAACCAGCAGTTTTAGAAATTCAAAAACTGCTATAGAAAAGCGTCATCCAAGAAATCCCACCAGACAAAAAAAAGTCTGGAACTTACTCAAGGTTCTTTTTAGTGCCAAAAAAGACAGTGGACTGGAGACCAATTTTGGATTTCAGTGTATTGAACAAATCAGTTCGGCAAACAAAAATCCAGATGGTTACAGTACAGTCCATTCTTCCATTTTTGGAAAAGGAAAACTGAATTTGCTCAGTAGATCTTCAGGATGCATATTATCACATAAAAATGGACAAGCACTCTAGAAAGTTCATTTGCTTCTGGCTGGGAGACAGTCATTACCATTTCAGGATACTGCCCTTTGGTCTCACCACAGCCCCCAGGGTATTCACCAAGTGTATGGCAGTAGTAGCAGCTCACTCAAGACTGCAAGGATTCCGGGTGTTTCCGTACTTGCATGACTGGACCATTACTGCTCCGACCAGCCATCGACTGATAGAAGCAAGGGATTATGTTTTTCAGACCTGTGTATGCTTAGGAATAACTATAAATTATAAAAAATCTCAACTAACTCCAACTCTAAGTTTAGAGTTTATAGGGGAAGTACTAAATATGACAACAACTGCAGCATCCCTTCCTCCTATGAGATTTCAGAAAATCAGAACACAGGTTCAAAAAATAATTCACACAAGAAAGTACCCGCTCATCTAACTTTACAGGCTCTAGGTTCCATGGCAACAGCAATAACACTAGTTCCCCTAGCAAGATATCACATGAGAATTTTACAGTGGCTGCTTGCATCTCAATGGTCAGTGCTATACCAACCCATGTCAGACAAGATTTTGATCACCAATCATTGCAGAAAAGATCTAGCTTGGCGGATACATTCCAGAGATATTCTCCTGGGCTGCCCCTTAGTCCTTTCAGAACCCAAGGCCATAGTGACCATGGATGCCTTCCAGATAGGATGGGGGGGCATTTTCTGGGCAAGACTGTCCAAGGCACTTGGTCCCCCTTAGAGGCCAGTTTGCATATCAATGAGAGCGGTGCTTTTAGCATTGCAAACCTTTCAAACTACACTTCCTGTGGAAACAATTGTGATTCAAACAGAAAATATTACAGATACAGATTCAAATAATACTCAATAATCCACTATGCTGATGACTCTACAATAATATGCACTGCAAATTCTAGCTTTAAATTCCAGCAAAACACCCAGAATGCCCTCACCTCTACTGAATATTGGATGCTTAACAATCATCTTGTCCTAAATCTGAAAAAAAACTAGTAATTTTTACCCCTAAGAAAACCACTCCCCTAAATAAAAAAACTCTTCACTATACAAGCTAAAGACAATACCACTATAGAAGTTGTCCCACACACTAAATTACTAGGCATTATTACAGATGAAAATCTTAACTTTGACCTACACACAAACAATAACATAAAAAATACCAAAAGTTTGGTATGCTCTACAGGTACCAACACTTTATTAGCCTCTCTGCTAGACAAACCCTTGCAACTACCTTTTTATTACCCTCTCTCCTTTATGGTGCCCCTCTCCTCACTAATATCCAAAATTCTTCAAAATGCCAAACTTGATATGTGTTACAAAAGAATAGCCAAATTTCCCATCAAGGCCAAATTCTCATCCTACCACTGTAACTCACTGAAACAATTAGACTGGCTGGAACTCCCCCCACCATCTCTCATTCACCCAACTAACAACAGCACACAAAATAATATACAGACCCACAGACTGTCCTGCTGTCTTGACTTTACTTGCCAAATACCAACCCAGTAGACAACTAAGATCTGAAAATCATCTACTTCTAAAAGTAGAAAAGTCCACCTTACCTGCTGGTCAACCCTCTAATTCTTCACCATCGCCAAACTATGGAACTCACTTCTACCTTCTATAAGAAACACAGGTAGCACCACCACCTTCAAACAAAACTGAAACATCATCTCAACTCTTCTTGGCTAAATACATGCTCTATAACCTAACCTCTTCCTTCTCCTTATATGATAACTAAACTCCTATGCTTTTTGCTACTGCTGACTGATGATGTTTTCTTCATATTTATTATTTTTTCATCACTTGTTGATACTGGTACAATAATGCTGATTAATATATCTCTGTTTATACCTGTCTGGTTGAATTCATCTGGCATCCAGCTAAATTCCTGCTATTATGTATATATTCTGTATATATTACTATAATCAAACCAACTGAATTCCTGCATTTATGTAGATATTCTCTATATATTACTGCAATCACTATGTGTAACACAGTTTACTTCTGTACCAATTAATGTTTATTTTTTTTCTGTATCTGTGTTCTTGTCAGAGCTTTTCTCCCCGGGCCTCCACTGAAAATGGGCTCTTTCAGGCCCAGTGGACTTTCCCAGTAAACAAATGCAATAAAATAACTAACAAAATAAATAAATAAATATGTCAATAGTTTGGTATATCAAAGAACAGTGAGGAACCAAATCTTACTCCCTTTGTTGAGCAGCACTCAGAGTGTGGCAGTGGGCAATCTCTTCCATCTGCTTTCTGATAGCAATGCATATTCTGGGGAGTTCCAGTGTGATAGCAGACAAACTGAGCAGATGTATTCTCCTTTCTCATGAGTGGTTTCTCAATCCAAAAGTGATGGATAGGATTTTCTGTCAATGGGGCCAGCCTTGCAACCTGTTTGTCTCTTCCCTAAACAACAAGTGCAGCAAATACTTTGCCCTGATCCCCCCTCCGGGGAAGTCACCAAGAGATGCTCTTCTCCACACTTTGCCCTCCGGACTCCTATATGTCTTTCCCCTGATACCTCTAATTCCAAAATTCATACAGAAAGCACGCACTCAGATTGAAAAGCAAAGTAATCCTCATTGCACCTTATTGGCCAAGACAGGTATGGTACCCCTTTCTTTAGCTTTATCTGATTCGATGACCTTGGACTCTGGACCTGGCTACAGAACTTCTGTCCCAGCCACAGGGATTAGTTCATCCAAACATTCTGAACTTCAAGCTGACAGCATGATTACTCCAGTTCCATTAATTGCCAGGTGACTTAACCTTTCCTCCCCGGTACGTCACATTCTCCTAGCTTCTCATAAGTCTTTTACCCATAAACTCTATACTAGTAAATGGAAGAGATTTACCTTTTGGGCTCGTGAAAGGGATACTGACTCCTTTTATGCATCTATTTATAACATTTTAGATTTCTTAGCTTCTCTTTTCATTGCAGGAGCTTCCGTGTCTACCATTAAAATTCAATTAAGAGCAGTTTCAAATTTCCATAATGGTTTGGAAAAACATTCCTTGGCTTCTCATAAACTTTGTAAATCCTTTTTAAAAGGGACACTGTTGTTGAAACCTCCTTTTAAGGATCCTACTCCATCTTGGGATCTAAATCTACTATTACAAACCAGTGTACATTCCCCCTTCGAACCATCTGCAGACTGTAATCTAAAGTATTTGTCATGGAAAACTTTATTTCTGGTGGCAATAACCTCTGCCAGAAGGATTACAGAATTACAAGCCATATCATGTAGACCACCTTATCTGATTTTTCACAAAGACAGTTTCCTTAAGGAAAAATCCTACTTTTCTGCCTAAGGTAGTGTCAGAGACTAATATCAATCAGACTATTAATTTACCAGTATTCTTTCCCAATTTTATAAAGAAAGGTAAATACTGTTTGCATTTATTAGCTATTCACAGACAATTACATTTTATTTACACAGAACAAAAGACATAAGAAAATCTGGCCAACTATGTATCGCCTTTTCAAGTGCAAGGCCTGGTAAACCAGTCAGAAAGATGACCTTAGTCAGATGGCTCAAGGATTTTATATCCTTCATCTATAACAAGAAGAAAATTGATTTGCCTAGGCCTGTTAAGACACATTCTACAAGATCTGTAACCACTTCAGCAGTTTTCCAATCCACAGCTTCAATGGATGATATATGTGCAGAAGCAACTTGGGCTTCTCTCCGTACTTTTATTAGTCATTACAAATTGGATTTAGTCTCTCGAGGAAAAGCATCCTTTGTTTCTGTGGTGCTCAGGAATGTCCTTCCGTAAGTCCTCCCAAGGTCTAAGGTAGCTGGGGAATCTGGCCCATATGTCAAGTATAAAATGAAAATTGACAACATCAGATAAAGAAGTTATGTACTTCCCATAAAGTTCCATCTGTATTGTCCATTTTCGTTGACTCCCCTCCCTCCTTCCCCCTGCCTTTGAAGACCCTTTGGTGGAATGGATAATGTACATATGACTTTATTGTAATCATTAAGGTATAGCAGATATGGTTTGCATGAAGGGTTCCTTATCTATGACTCGATCTGAGGTAACTGGGAGAGTGGGATTGTGGGTAAGGTGAAGCCCGAGAGTTTTTGGCCTGTGTGAGCTATAATAATGACCAAGTTGGTTCCAATATTGGACCTGAACCCATATGTCAAGGATAAATGGAACTGGACAACACAGATGGAACATTATGGTAAGTGCATAACTTCTTTTTATACTCAAGAACTGATGTGTCTGAAGGTACATAAGTATAATTCACAAATTATAAATACACCAAATGCACTTACCAGTAATCCTGTTACTCCAACGAAACTTTAACAGAAAGCTAGAAGCTTGGATATAAACATATTATATATTCCTCAAATTGACCGAAATGGCCAAGAAGTTTGAAAAGGTACATTGTGCCACATCAGTGTGTGTTGCTAAGGTAAAAAGCCTTGAAGAGATTGTAATACATTTACTTTTCTTTAAGAAGAAAAAGATAAAATAGCAGCAATTAAAGACAAGTTCAGAAATTATGACCTGGAAAGAACTTGCAGTTTATTCATATTTGTTTTTAAAATGGCTCAACATCCTTTTAGGACCACATACATTTACTGTGATGAGCTAAAAAATGGAGCCAAATACTGCAAAGTTAGTAAGTTGCATAATTCAATAACAGGCAACAAAGACTTACCCCGGGATTCATGAAGCTTGGCGCAAGGACAGCGTTAGCCTTGCGCCCACCATGCGGTGTAGAGATTGCGCAGCAGCACCACATGCATATTAATGAAGGCATGCTGCCGTAACGGCCACGTGCATAGGAAATGTGTACGAGTGCAGGGGGTGTATCCAAGTGCTGCACGGATGCGTGATCATGTCGGCTGCATACGCGCAACCTAAAATGCTAACTGGTACAGCCTGCCTCCAATAGTAATCACTCCTGTCATTGTCCGTGGATACTGAAATGTATGCAAAGCATACAAGACAACTTGTGAACACCACAATAAGAAGTAAATACAAAGGCACGTAGCTGAATATTGAGTCCTCGTCCCTCGAACAAAGATATTTAAAACCCCGTGCTCGTATTCCATTGTAGTGTCGCTAGTTATACCAAGTGGAAACGAAATGCATCATGTTAGCTCACTGCCAATTGCCAAGCCTAGCCCAATGGTATGGGTTACCACCTGTCCCACATTGTGAGGGACAGTCCCCCTCTAGGCAGGTGTGTCCATAACAAATTCATAATAAATGTGAAATGTTCTGCGATTGTAGGACATAATTATGTCCCATGTGTTATGAAATAGTCCCATACAGTACATATGTCTGTATATAAAATACCTATATGTTACAAGAAACAGAATAAGCAAGTAAACAAAACAGAATAAGCAGCTACACCGCTACAACAATAAAAGCTTATATGTAGGCATGAAACTAAAGTACTATCCTTTGTAATAACCATGGGTATGTGTTGGCCTGTAAACTCAGATGTGTGCCACAAAAATGTCCCATCCAGGTCATATGAAAAGGTGGCAACCCTACCAATGGTCAGAGCATTCACCCAATATCTGCCCATTCGTGGTCCAAGATGTCCTTGCCTGGATGGCCCATAGATGAATGGGTATTACCCGGGTCTACCTACCATATCATGAAAGACAAGTATTTGCGAGTACCTATGTGCGTGACGTACAGCATGTGGTTGATCTGAAATGTTAGTGTAGACCTCACAACCATATTGGTCCCAGAGATATGTAGTGTACGCAATGTGTTCTGTTGACTGTGACATGGGTCATCAACTAGAGAAGGGATGAATGTTGATTGTGGAATATGGGAGTGGGGGTGACGGGTAATGTAATATATCGCCAATGGGAGACTGGGTTGGATGCACAATAGGTGAAATGGAGGTCTACGAGGGAGCGGTGTGTGAATCAGGAAGATAACCAAAGAACAAATATACACATCCGCAATACAATCCCACAAACATGTGAACATTAAAATGTGCAATACACATGTACAGAAATGTTACCGGCACATACCCACATAATGGTCTGGCCTGAACTGAGCCATCCTACCCCAACACATCTGGATACATAATTGAATATCCATCATCCCCTTCACAGCACACCACCCACCCTTCCTGAACGTCCACCAAAACCAGCCATACTCTGGCTGCTAGATAGGCACGGCCATATCTGCACATAGTGACCCCTACCCATATCTAGTAGGCAGTCTCACCCTAGACATTCTCAGTATTGCAAACTATGTATCCCTTGCATGTACAACCCTACCTTACAGCCGTAAAGCAAAGATGGTCATCGTTCCCCACAATTTTTAGATATCCCTCATGGGATATGTATCTGTTCTAAACATTAAACTTGGTGCCATGACACAATGTCCAGTCCTGTATACATATGGACACAAGTTGTATGAGCAGTAGCTGTCCACAAGACTGCTCAGTCTCCAGTCGGTCCTGCAAAACCTACAACCCATGATTAAACACCTGACCGTGATGCACGTCTCGCTATGTGCATTATCGGGAATATATACCTTACACATTCGCATAGTGGCAGTCGATATAGGGTGCTTAAGGGCTGTAAAGCAGATGTAAGTAGGGTTACCACCTGCCCCACCTTGTGAGGGACAGTCCCTTTTTTGGTAGTTGTGTCCATACCAAATATAATGCAATGGCAAATGTCATGTGATAGTAGGAAATATGTCCCATATATCATGTAACAGTTGCATAAAACAGTTATTTATGTAAAATACTCAGAGTTACAAGAAACAGGTGAAGCAAACAAACCGCTACAAGAATAAGCGTTCATTTAGGGAAATAAGTAAAGTTCTAATCTTTGTACTGACCGTGGGTATGTGTTGGCCTGTAAAGTCTGATGTATGTCCCGAAAATGCTCTGCTTTGGCCATATGAAAAGGTGGCAACCCAAGATGTAAGTTGTTAGAAAAATATGTATTTAAACATATATAAAGTGCTAGTTAAAAAGCAAATAGTATATAATGCATTTTATTCTATTAATAATATGTCAATAAGAATGATTTCACATGTAATTGCTTGAAGCTTTGGAACTGCAGTGTATTTGAACTCTGACCCTGGCAGTAGCCAGCTCAGCAAGCTTTTGTTTTTCACTAATGATTATCTGCTGGGTCAGGAAACTAAATGTATAAAGCATTGAAAATCTTCTTCTCCTTCCTTTGGGACAATTGGCCTTGTAAATGTTATTGAAATAAGACGCAGCTGTTGGGAGAATGTTGCAAGAAGAACAAAGAGGTGTATTACAAGACTGAACCAGCTATTGTATTCAAGCAGGCCTGAAACCTTGAAGAAGTAACATTTACAGAAAGACATTATAACTGACCAGGTGCTTTGCAAGGCTGTATTATTCCCATGGGAAAACTTTTTAAAATATATAACATCAGCAATCTTTATGAATAGAATATTGTGAACCATAGTGATGTAGGTGCCCTGTGACTAACCACGTCAGAAAGGTGGGCACAAACTAGAAAGTAGAAACTATAAGAATTGTATACTTCCTGTATCATGTCAGACAAAATTCTGTACTTGTAAGTTTTTTGCCTCCTGGTGTACACTAGTAAACTTTTGCATCTGAGCCTCCTGCGTTGTAATCTTTGTTTTTATTTAACAGTTTGGTCCTTCTTGAACCGGAAACCCTCGGACAGCTACAGATCAGAGTATACCGGTGGTCGAACACTGCGCAGGAGAAGCTACCGAAATGGTTCTTCTTGAAACATAAAAGACCTCCGACTGAATTGTCTTCTTGAGAGGCTGCCCACTTTCTGATCTGCGGCCGAAGAGCGGTCTCGAACTGGTCAACTCAGGAGGCTCAGGTAGGAAGATATTTGCCTTTTTCTGTTTTAGATCAGGTACTAGGTTACAGTAAATGTCATTGTCAGGGATTTGTTATACAGATCAGGAACAAAAGGAAATTACTGTATATTTTGTCAGAGATCAGGGAAACAGAATAAGGTAGGCAGTTATTCTAGATAAACTGTGTAAGGAACTGAAATACCACGTGGTGAAAAGGGTTACGTAACATTTTCTTTTAATATGGGAAATCAGTGCACTAAAGTATCGCGAAATCTGCCCCTAACTGAAGATGCAAAATATATGCAATTACAACGGGCTGATAATGTTAGGTATTATACAAAATGGGTTAAAAAATATGGATTTGATGGCAAATTAGATAAAATTTCATTAGTTAAACTCTTAAAACAACTTAAATCTGACACAGAAGGTCAGGCAAAAAAGCAACAGCAATTAGGCATTCCTCAGGCACACAGGTAGATTGAGGAAGTAAACCGAAGGGAACAGAAAACTAAAACTGCTAAAATGTTATTTTTAGACAAAGAGGATAATAACATAGTAATAGCGACGGCTCCTCCTCCCCCGCCCCCTCTGATGCCTTTTTCAGGATATGAAGCAGGTAGACAAGCTAGTCCACCTCCACGTTATCCTGATGTCATGATGACACTAAAACCATTTGTTAGAGATCCTATTGAAACTAGGTCCAAGGACATGTAAAACAGTTGGGGACACAGACCTGTATCAAATGGGAAAAAACACACTAGAGGAAAGTGAGGAAGAAATCTGTCCACTTATCGAGGTACCAAATCCTCAAGCAGGACAGGAAGGGCAGGACCCAACTCTTCTAGTATATAGACCATGGACACCGGAAGATATCCGGAAAGCTACAGAGGGAATCCCCCATCCAAAAATTAATTACACAAAGTTTTTACAAGATTTACAAGGTATGAGACTAAGTTACCACTTGAATGGGGAAGAAGTAGAAAAGGTAGTTAGACAAATTGCAGGTCCAGACTGGCACATGATTTGTGTCACCTGGAATCCTCGTAATGCAGAGCTTAAACCACTCCCACATAGTGACGCAGAACTAGACAACAGAGTTAAAGGTCTTACAGACCGAATTTCTGAAAAATGGAAACCTAGAGCAGATTGGACTTGCATTAACCGATGCATACAACAAGAGAATGAAACTGTAGATGGGTATTATGGTAGATTATTGGAATGTTTCAATAACCATAGTGGTATGGCTATTCCTGAAAATCAGGCACTTGATACCTCGTATGAACAGCAACTGAAAAATGCGTTTTTGAAAGGTTGCATTGCACCTATCAGTAGCTTCATTACGAAGCATATGATAGATCATCGCACAAGTAGGTTACAAGCCTTACTTGAATATGCTAGACATGCCGAAAGACACTTCAATAGTAAAAAGAAAAAGAAGACACAGGTCTTCACTGCTGAAGACGGAGCTGAGGTCTTTGTAGTACAGTCAGGTAAAAAGGGTAAGAAAAATGCCCAGGGAAATAGACAATCTGACAAACGGTCAGAAGATTTTGAAGAAAGAAAAAAGAAAGGTGAGTGCTTTAAGTGCGGAAAGAAAGGACATTTAGCAAGGGATTGCAGGCAGAATAAAAAGGTAACCATGGAAAGCAAGGATGATGAAGACTGACTATATGATAATGATGAAAGTCAGAGATCATCAGAAAAAGTTAACAAACAAAGAACAAATGTAAATGTAGTAGAAGGAACAGAGGAAGTGCAAGTAGATATGGAGGATGAAGAAAGTGAAATTCTAGATTTGGCATTACTGAGCTTGGAGCTCTATCTGGCAGACACGAAACCGGAAGTTACACTTCTGGTAGAGGGGAGGGAAGTAAAATTCCTGTGTGACTCAGGAGCATCACGGACGTTGAAACACCCCTCCAAGTTACCAGATGACTCCGAATCACCTGATTATATATTCGTAAAGGTGGCAAACCGACAGCTATACAGGGAGCCACTCTCCCATGATATAGCAATAACTGACCCTGTTTCAGGTATGACTCAGTTTAGTAAAATCGTAGTTTCTGCAAAATGTCCAGTAAATCTACTGGGAAGAGATCTTATGCAGATATTTGGCATAGCGGTAGTTCCCACCATGCAGGGTATGGAGGCACAAAGGCAAATGGATACTTTCGTGGTGTGACTGGAGGGTGAGACTTTTTACTGGTACAGCCAGGACTTAGTTACGACTGGTCCAGGGGCAGTAACCGAGGAACTGATGAACGTAGCCATCAGTAAGGCCCCCTCCCTTGACACTGACCGACAGCATTTGTTACACTGTACTCTATACTACTGTAGCATACCAGGACCTGATAAAGAATATGAGCAAGAGTTATTTAAAAATCCTGCAAACAGATTAGTATTACGAACCTTGTATTGGGATACTGAGGGAAACAGTATGGTAAGCTGTTCATTACCTCAGGAATTCATAGCACTGTACAAATCTAATCGACTACCGCATGTCAGCTTAACGAAAAACAAGAATGTGAAATGGGCAAATTCAGGAGAAAAAGTAACAAGGTGGGAAAAACAAACTGTTTCAGAATTATCAGAGCAGGGAATACAAAAACAGAAATTGAATTGGCTAACACAGACACATCCAGCTGCACACTTACAAACCAGTGAGGACAGCTGATTAGCATTCTTATTAGAAGAAGAAGAAAAAGCCTTATGTGATATACCAAAGATTCTTTGGTCAGCTGGCAAGTCAGATGTAGGACTTATTCGAACAGCAGGACCAGTTACTATTACACCAAAATCAGCATTTAGACCACAAAAAAGACAATACCCCCTTGAAGAAAGATGCAGAACAAGGAATCAAGCCTATAATAGCAGCATTACTCAAGGAAGGAGTACTGGTAGAATCTCTTGATTCACCATGTAATACCCCTCTATTTCCTGTTAAAAAAGCAAACGGGGAATGGCGGATGGTACAGGATTTACAAGCTGTAAACAATGCAATAATACCTAGAGCACCTACGGTGCCAGACCCACACACCTTGTTGAATGATTTGAAGCCGCAACAAAAATATTTCACTGCAGTAGATATAAGCAATGCCTTCTTTTCAATACCTATACATCCTGATAGCCAGTATTGGTTTGCATTTACATTTCAGGGTAAAAGGTATACCTATACTCGGCTACCACAGGGATATTGTGAGAGTCCAACAATATTTGCACAAGAAATGGCTAGCAACCTGGCAGGGTTTACCCCACCAGGAGGTAGTCAGATTCTGCTTTATGTGGATGACATCTTGCTAGCAGCCCCTACCCAGCATCAATGCAGGGAGGATACTATAGCGTTAATGAAATTTTTAGCCGCACAAGGACATAAAGTAAACAAAAGTAAGTTACAACTTTGGAAAAAACAAGTTAGATACCTGGGATATGTAATATCCAATGAAGGTAGAATATTAGACGAGGACGGAAAAACAGCAATTTTACAAGCACCCAAACCAGCAACCAAGAAGGAAATGATGTCCTTCTTGGGAACGACTAATTTTTGTCAAAGCTGGATACCAAACTATGCTTTAGAGTCTGCTCCACTGGCTGATTTAATATATAAAACACCAATGGCAGCACAAAATTTGTTACAATGGACACCCGAAGCAGAAACAGCTTTCTGCAGACTAAAACAATTGATAGCTTCTTCATTAGTTTTAGGACTTCCGAATTACCACAAACGATTCTTTCAGACCGTAGATTGTAAACAGGGATATATGACGTCAGTTCTGACGCAACAGCATGGGGATAAGCAATGCCCCATAGCTTACTATTCATCACAGTTAGACCCAGTGGCACGATCGTTGCCTCACTGTGTGCAAACAGTGGTCACAGCTGCAATGGCAGTACAGGCTTCGGCCTCAGTGGTGTTATTCCACCCTCTCACATTGAGAGTGCCTCATGCAGTCGCGATAATTTTACTGCAAGAAAAAATAGCACATCTTTCATGCATGACCATACTGCTGAGCCAACCTCATATGGTAATTGAACGTTGTACAACATTGAACCCGTCAACGTTATTTCCAACCCCTGTGGAAGGCACACCTCACAGTTGCCTGCAGGAAATCGAGCAAATAACCTTGCCCAGACAAGATCTCACTGATATGCCCTTGGATGATGCCGAGGTGACATTTTACATGGATGGCTCATGCAGAAAGGGTCCTACAGGGAAAAATCTAGTGGGGTATGCAGTAGTTACAGATACAGAAATTTTAGAAGCCCAACCCTTATCAAGATAACCTATCTGCTCAAGCAGCAGAATTGATAGCCTTAACACGGGCATGCACTCTAGCGAAAGATAAATGTGTGAACATATATACTGACAGTCAGTATGCTTTCTCTACAGTGCATGTTTTTGCGCAACAATGGAAAAACAGGGGAATGATAACATCTAATGGTAAACCGATTAATCATGCGCAACTTATTTTGAACCTATTAGATTCTATTCAGTTACCTGCTAAAGTAGCTATTTGTAAATGTTTAGCTCATACAAAACAACAGGATAGAATTTCAAAAGGAAATGCAAACGCTGATGCAGCTGCAAAGCAAGCAGCCTCAAACTCATAAACTTTACTTTTAACCGAGGAATTACAACCTTCTGAGATTTTAGATTTAGAAATGTTAAAAACAATGCGAAGCAAAAATGGGAGAAACGAGGAGCAATCCTCGAAAATGGACTGTATGTCTCCAAAGAGAAAAAAACAATATTGCCATCTAATTTATTTAGATATGCAGCTTTGTTGAGCCATGGGCAGTGCCATGTCTCAACAGGGGGGATGGTACAGTTAGTAAATCGAATATTCCAAACATACGGATTCATAAATTATGCAAAAATATTTTGTGCAGCATGTCATATCTGTAACAAACATCATGCACAAGGGGCATTTAAACCCAAGCAAGGAAGTTTTCCTACACCACCATATCCGTTCCATACTATTTGTATGGATTTTATAGAATTGAGTAAATGTGAAGGGAAAAAATACTGTTTAGTAATTATAGATATGTTTTCTAAATGGGTAGAAGCTTTTCCAACTAAAAATCCAGATGCAGCAACAGTGGCAAAAGCCCTAGTAAAGGAAATAATTCCTAGATTTGGCATACCGGAAAGGATTTATAGTGACAATGGGACATATTTTGTTAATCAGACGATCCATCAACTTGGGAGATTCTTTGGAATCTCCTTAAAAAATCATTGTGCTTACCACCCACAGTCTGTAGGACTGGTGGAAAGGTACAATGGAGTTTTAAAAAGTAAATTGAGGAAGCTAGTGAGCGAGACACAGAAAAACTGGATTTGCTGTTTGCCTTTGGCACTGCTGAACATGAGAACAGTTCCAAATGTAAAGGGTTTGACTCCCTTTGAAATGATATTTGGAAGGGCATATTATGTGCCGCAGTGAAAAGCTCTCATGCCTGCAGAACTAGAGGCTGACAGATCATTAGCTAACTACATAAGAAAACTGTTAACAAATAAGACTGTTTTGCAGTTGAACTCTTTTTCAGATAAAAAACAGACCAGACCGTTGGAAGCAGTGCTGACTCCGGGGTCCTGGGTGTGGTTGAAGGTTACGAAGAGGAAGAATTGGGTGAGTCCAAAGTGGGAAGGACCATATCAGGTACTGTTGGCGACGCCTACTGCAGTCAAAGTTGCTGAGAGGACGTCCTGGGTCCATCTGACGCACTGTAAACCGGTAAAGAATTTTCAGCTTGATAAACATTTTGTGACTGATACACAACAAAGGCAGGATGGCCAAGAGCAAAACGAGTAAAAATACAGATCAACCCCAGAGATGTTGTTTAATCATCTTGTTGACTATGCATTTACTGACTATGATTGTGACAACCTTCCTTTTGTTGTGGTTTTTCCTACATATAACCACGCAAGTGAAAGTGGAGAGACGTGATTAACTGTCTATAGACTGGCATCCGAACTTTAACACATACCTAGCTATGAAGCGTGTATATGTAGAGACTATGAACATTTCAAATTGCTGGGTTTGTACTGCTATACCAACAGCATATGGAGGACTATTAATGTCCGCTGTCCCCTTGGGGATAAATGAGACTTGGGAGAATTTACTTTTTGATGCAGGATCTGTAAGATCACAAGACAAAATTGCATTGTATTTGCCTATCACACAGAGGGGACTAGTATGTTTTTATAAAAATGATACACTTCAGGTGGGTTGGAGCAACTGTAATATAACCTTATCTTATATATGTTACATTAAAGTTAAAGACAGAGGCACTGTTTGTAATACGAATTATGATTCATATTTGAGTTTAATGAAAACAACATTAAGTGAAGTGCAGAGAAATCCTGTTTTACATAAACAACTGTCTATCATTGACAAGAAAATGTTTCATGCAGAATTAACCCGCATCAGTACTAAAGTAGAAAATTGTTATTTTGTTTGTGGGAAAAAAGCATACAAATGGCTACCTGAGAAATGGTCCGGCAGTTGTTTTTCGGGTTATCTGGTTCCGCCATAAGACATACTGCAGAATTACCTCTGGGTAAGATACGGAATGTGAGAGATGTAGCCAGGAAACCTGAAGGTCCAATCGGAAAACCAGTAAATCCAGTGGGACAAATCGAAGCTGGTTGGAAAGACCATCATTCCGTAAAGGATAGAGAAAATTGACTCATATGGACTTGAGTGACAGTGTTATATCCTGGGCTGGAATACTTCCAGCATATGGAGCAGTCAAATCGATCTGGGAGTTGAGAAAGCTGTCGAAACTTCTCGAAGTAATGAGTAACGCAACTTTTTCTGCTCTCGAACTAGTGACTGATGAAGTGAATGCAATGAGAACTGTTGTGCTACAAAATCAAATGGCTCTTGACTTCACCCTAGCGGTGAGAGGTGGTACGTGCGCGCTTATCAAAGAAGAATGCTGTGCGTTTATACCAGACAATCGACATGAAATTAATGATCACCTAGAGGTAATACAGCAGGTATTGGCCATGACTGAACCAGGCCCAAATCCACCGATGAACTTTTTCCAGAATCTGTTTGGAGGGTGGGGTTCCATCCTAATGAACATCTTGATTGCTATTTGTGTGGGTCTACTCCTATTAGGAGCATGTGTCTGTTGTGGGATTCCCTGCATGAAAAGATTAATCAAAGATTTTATTGATATATCTGTAACTGAAATTTTGTACCAAGACATTGAGTTGGAGAAATTAATTTCAGATGAGATTCTTTCCGAAGTATAAAACTAAATGACTTACCTAGTTGAAAGTCCTTAAAGGAGAAGGCTAGGAGACAAAATAACATTGTTTATATTTCAGAATAGAATAAAAGTATTAAAAGGGAGGAAAATGTTAGAAAAATATGTATTTAAACATATATAAAGTGCTAGTTAAAAAGCAAATAGTATATAATGCATTTTATTCTATTAATAATATGGCAATAAGAATGATTTTACATGTAATTGCTTGAAGCTTTGGAACTGCAGTGTATTTGAACTCTGACCCTGGCAGTAGCCAGCTCAGCAAGCTTATGTTTTTCACTAATGATTATCTGCTGGGTCAGGAAACTAAATGCATAAAGCATTGAAAATCTTCTTCTCCTTCCTTTGGGGCAATTGGCCTTGTAAATGTTATCGAAATAAGACGCAGCTGTTGGGAGAATGTTGCAAGAAGAACAAAGAGGTGTATTACAAGACTGAACCAGCTATTGTATTCAAGCAGGCCTGAAACCTTGAAGAAGTAACATTTACAGAAAGACATTATAACTAACTAGGTGCTTTGCAAGGCTGTATTATTCCCATGGGAAAACTTTTTAAAATATATAACATCAGCAATCTTTATGAATAGAATATTGTGAACCATAGTGATGTAGGTGCCCTGTGACTAACCACATCAGAAAGGTGGGCACAAACTAGAAAGTAGAAACTATAAGAATTGTATACTTCCTGTATCATGTCAGACAAAATTCTGTACTTGTACGTTTTTTGCCTCCTGGTGTACACTAGTAAACTTTTGCATCTGAGCCTCCTGTGTTGTAATCTTTGTTTTTATTTAACATAAGTGGATATGCAAGTGTGTATGTGCGACTTTAGGTGGCGGTGATTCAACGGTATGGGAAATGTAAATGAGCATGTAGGTGTATATGCATGTGTATGCACAGACCGATATATACACACACACACACACACACACACACACACACACACACACACACACACACACACACACACACACACACACACACACACATATATATAAATATATGTAGATATGAAGAATGAACATGGTCACAATATACGAAATCCCCATAATAGTTAGTGCTGTTATATATCAGGATGGCCATCGGTGAGCACACCTCTGCATCCCCAACCACAGGTAGAACACTAAAAGTGGAACAAACGATCTCCCCTTGCTAAGTTTGACTTTCAACTAGGTACAGGGCAGTCCTTGTCCCCAGTTGGACAATCCTAAACCCGGAAGACCATTTGAACACCCTGACAACTGAACACATGTATGTGCCAGGACTATAGGCTGTAGAGGTCTGAATATCCTCGGAGTGAGTCAACATGCGGCACGAGTCCAGAGCAGTAGGGAATAGGGAATGACGCATGTGTAGTGTTGTGTTTTTCAAACAGGTAAATGGATGCCTGCTGTGTAAGTGAAGTGATGAGGCATGTGTTCGGGTAACTATGCACCATGGGTATACATATAAATGAGGCACAACACCAATAGTGTAGTGGTTAGAGCATCTGCCTAATGAAAAGGCACTCATGGTTCAAGGTCGATAATAGCACATATAATTTCCTTGTGGAATTAATGTTGCTCTGCTGTAAAGCCGACATTTAAACATGTAAAGGTGAACGTGTGTATCGCATGTGACTATTAACCAGTTCCTTTCAATCAAAGTGGTATTGTCATAATGTATAAGGCACAAATAAGCATAAATAAGTGACAGTAAACATATGTAACACACAGTAAGCATAGGCAAGTGCGCCTGGTGTAAGCAGCTCCCAGCATAGGAAATGTATGTTTGTATGTACAGATGTAATATATATATATATATATATATATATATATATATATATATATATATCTATATCTATATATATATATATATATATATATATATATAT